>NW_024580668.1:7911210-7919938 GCF_017639235.1 Corvus kubaryi | reverse complement strand
GGCCCTGGCCCTGGGGATTTTCCACTACCTGGGGCTCTACCTGCAGCTCGGCGCCGCCTCCCGGCACCCCCCGTGGGACGCCCCGGCGGCGGGCAGCGGTGAGGCGGCGGCCGGGGCTCGGAAAGGGGGCGGCTGAGCGGCGGGAGCTCCCGGGGCTCGGTGCCCCGCGGGGCTGGCGGCGGGTCGGGGCGGCTCCTGCCCGGGCAGCGGGACGGGTGCGGGGGTTCGGGGGTCCCGGTCCGGCTCCGCCGCCGAGGGCAGCCCCGCGTCGCGGTCCGTCGCGCCGGCGGCTCGAGGAGCGGGGGGCAGCCGGGGCGAGCTGGGGTTGGGCTCCGCCGCTCCCGTCTCCGGAGCCCGGGGGGCGGCCTCTGCCTTCGCCGCTGGGCTGCAGAGTCGGGGGCTCTGCACGGTGCGTCCCGGTGCCTGGAGCCACCCGCACCCCGTGTCCGTGAACCTCCCGGTGCCCGCCGCCGTCTGCACCCCGTCTCCGTGTGTCTCACGATGCCGCCGCCACCACCTGCACCCCGCGTCCGTGAACCTCCCGGTGCCACCGCCCGCCCCGCCGTGTGGTGCCCCACGCCCCGGCAGCGGGGCTCCCCCGCCGCTTCCCGCTCCTCCGCTCCCTCCGGTGCACGGTGGCTCGGCGGGTCTGTGCTGCCGAGCCCGCTGGGATCCACCGGGGCTGGGGAAGGGGAACCTCTTCCTGCATCCTACACCCTCCAGTGAGGAACCTGGCGTGGGGGCAGCTCCCTTGTGGGTACCGAGAAGGTGACAGGGGACCAAGCTCCCTCGGAGGAGGCTGCTGAGACCCTCCTCGCTCTCTGTGGAGTGACACGGGCACGTTCAGTCTGAGGCCGAGGAGTGACCACGGGGACATGCTGGGTGCCCGGGTCCCAGCTCTTCCCCCCGCCCAGCTCCGGGGCCTCTCGTGTACGGAGAGACCCCCCTCTCTGCCCCAAGGAGCCTCCAGGCACACGACGCCTCGGGCCATGCCTGGGTGAAAGGTGTGAGGTGTCCCGCAGTTTGCGGTGTCCCGCAGCGGTGCGTGGGCTGGCAGGTAGCTGCCTGCCCAGGGAAGGGGTGATCAGCCTCTGCATTGGGGGGATCACAGCAGGAGAGTTTCCAGACCTGCGGGATGGCATGCCAGACGGAAAGGTGGGTGAAGAGCCTCCATTAGCCACCGCTGCTCCCCTCAGAAATTCAGCAATAGGCAAATAAATAGTGAAATGGTCGCTGCAAGGGAACAGGGAGCCAAGGAGAAGAAATATTCTGGGAGGGCGAGTGCACTTTGGAGCCACATTACAGCTCGCTACTCGAGCAGTTCTGCAGCAACTCACTTAATCACAACAGAAACCTTTATTAAGGATACTGAAAAGCAGTGAATAAGTGGGTCATGTATAATAAGCCATTTGTGTTCAGTAGGTGAATACCAATTTGATAAAAGCTGTGTGTGCTGAAAACCTGTATAAATCGCTGTTTAGCAGATCGGAGATTGATCATTTCATTAGTGGCTGGTGCAGCTTTCCCTCCACACCTCGAGAGTCCAGCGGGTTGGAGACGTGGAGTGGGAGAAGGGCTGTGGCCAGCAGGACGGATTCGGCTGGGGCTGGTGGGCACGGGCAGGTCCTGCCGGGCTCTGCCCGCAGCAGGCAGCGCCCAGAGCTCGCCGCCATCTCTGCCCGGGGCTGGAGGCCTGGAGGAGCCTCCACGGCATCGCGAGGCTCTGGCACAGCCCCGGAGCGCGTTCACTCTTCCTTTTAACTTGTCCACGCCAGATGCAGCGAGGGAATTGACCGGGAGCAGCATGTGCTCCGCAGGCATCGGCAAGTGGCCGTGAGCACCCCTGGAGCACAGGCGGCTCCCCCATCCTGCCACCCCACTGTGGACAGCGAGGTTCTGCTCGCAGGGCAGCCGGGGCTGTGGGGAGGGAAAAGTCACAATCAAAGTAAGTCCTTTACCTGCCCCCACAGCAAAGGCTCTGCCTTTGGCAAGGATGGAGCCAGGATGGGCTCCAGCTGCCCCGTGAGAGCATCTGAGCCGCAGGATTCTTCCCACCATCCCTTCCCTACCCACAGTGCTGCCTCTTCCCCTTCTCTCCTCAGGCTGGCGTCTTCAATTATTCATGCCCCCCATTGCAGCCTGTGCACGCTGGGCTGCTGCCATCGGCTTTCTCATGCGCTGGCTGGGAAGCTCCAGCCGTCTTCCCAGCCTGCTGTCTCTGGAGTGGGGCAGGGGAGCCGTGCTGTGAGGAGGAGCAGCCCGGCTTCTTCCCGGTATCGTGTACAGGCGATATCGCCTCGCCTCAGCAGAGCCGTGGCTGGAGGCTGGAGGGAGCGGGGCTCCGGCTCCCCAGGGCGCTGCCCTGCTCCGTTCCTGCACACCCCGGTGATTATTCTATCAATTACTTTCATAAACACTTTGCATTCTGCCGGATTTTTTCACACTTCCTGATGGGAATTCTCCATGCCGATGTGTTTTTCCTGCTGCTGTTCGTGCAGTCATTCAACGCAATTACATCTGACACCTCTCCTCATCAAACGTCTGGGCTTTCTCTTCCCTTGAAGCGGCTGACAGACGACGGGCCAGACACTGGGAATTATTACGTTAGGACAGTGACAGCTAATTTTAATCATAACGTTCCCTGTGAGCGAGGCAGGAATCCACCAACAGCCGGCATGGCTGCACGCGGTCTGGAGCCGTGGGCAGCACGGCAGGGCTGGAGTGGGGACCTGGAGTGGGCCAGGGAGCTGGAGGCTCTGCACTGCTGCCTCCTTCAGCAGGGGCTGCTCCGGGGGCTGGATGGATGCCCAGGTGGGCACCTGCTGGGCCCTCTCCCCTTCATGGCTCCTCTGGGATTATGGTTCATGGTGTGAGTGGGACTCGTGCACCTCGGGACAGACAGCCCTTCCTGGCCCTATCCTCGACAGGTCTCGGTCTCTCCGAGCTCCTCTGTTCCATAGCCTTTTTCCCTCCTGCAGGGCTCTTTCCTGCCTGGCTGCCCCCCCCCTAAGGCTCCATCTGCGGTGGGTGCCCGGTTAGGCACTGGGGATGATGGCTGGGCTCGGTTGTGACGGGTGCATTGATGCCTTACATCGTATGCTCCGTGTGAAGCTGGATTGGGATGAGGTGGCAGAGGTGGGATGGGCAGAGCCGGGCAGGAGGGTGCCGTGTCCATGAGCTCCGGGCACTGCCAGCTCTGCAGGATGGTACCAGCACCTGTGTGTGGCGTGGGCAGCTCTCGGCGGCAGCTGCCAGTGCCAGTGGCTCGTGTTTTGGGTGCTGGGTGTGAGACCAGGGGGGCTGATCTTCAGCAGAGCAAAGCTCCTGTGTGCCCCGTCCCATTCCTGTGGAATGATTCCTGCTGAGAATTCTCCCCTGCCTGCTGGGAACCATCCCCTGGCAGAGAGCAGCACCAGAGCGAGTGGTGGCTGCAGGACGGCTGCACACACTGCTGGAGCCCCACCAGGAGCTGTCAAAAAAAGGCCGTTTTAGGGCTTTGCTACTTGTACTATCAAGTAACAGCTCTTCCTCAAGCCCCTTGGGAAGGAATTGTCTGAGAACTGAAACTCCTCAGGAACCAGATGGGAGCAGCGGGTCCCCTTGCTTTGTGCAGCCAGGGCCAGTCTGGAGTGACTCACCACTGACATCTCTCTTGCTGTGGGGGTTAAACATTAGGGGAGTGGGAAGTGCTGGGGGCAGGAGCTGGGACAGCCCAACGCGGTGGGGCATTGTTGGAAATACCTGCAGTTTTCAAGGTTAATTCCAGCTCCCTGGTGAGGTGAGTGCTGGCCTGATCACAGTCACTGAGTTAGCTGGATTTTTGTTTTGTTTTTAATTCACAAGCTGCAAATTTGAGCTCCTTCTGCTGCTCATATGACAATAAAGAGGGGCAGAGCAATGGCGCTGCCATCCCCAGCGTGTGGTGGGAGCCTCCCGGCCCCAGCCACGGCCTCAACGCTCCAGCCTGACGCGTCTCGTGGGAAGGGAGATGGCTGGGTCGCTGGAGGAGAGCAGCGCTCACCGCCAAAGCCCTCTGCCCGCTCAGCTGCCAGGGCCGGAGCCACCTGCCCTCTCTCAGCAGTCACGCCGCGTTTATGCAGCGGTTTGCACCGCGATGTGTTTTCAGCGCCCCGGGGTCAGCATCCCCGCTCGCAGGCTTGTCAGGAGGAGACACATCCACAGCTGTTAGCGGCGGTGCGAAGGGGAGGGGAGGGGGGCTGCAGCCCGACCTGTGCAGCAGCAGCCGCTGGCAGATCCGGTGTCCCCGTGGTGGGGACAGTGTGGGTCACACAGCCAGTGCACTGGGGTTGTGCCCAGGCCTCTTCTGGATCCATTCGGAGGATGCCTCCTGTGCCTCCCGATCCCCGAGATGGCTCTTGCTCAGGCAGGCTGTGCCAAGGGGTGGAGGGTCCTGTGGCAGCCAGGAGGGTCCATCTGTCTCTGGGTCCCTGCCCTGTCCGTGTGCCGGGATGTGCCTCGGGTGCCTTTGCTGCCGGCAGGACACGGTGCCCCTGAAGCCGGGGCTGTCGCTTTCCATCAGCCACGGGCGCCGTGGGATCCTGGGAAACGGAGGGTGTTTGGGGTCATGGATGTCTGGGGAGGGGAGAGTGCCGGAGGGGATGTGGGTGCCCGGGGAGAGTATCGGTGGTGGGGGATTCTGTTGGACACGTTTGCTTTTCCTGCAGCGGTGCAGCACAAACCCAGCAGGTCAGAGCCGGCCCCACACCAGGGACGCAGGGCAGGGTCCGGATGGACACGCCAGTGGGCAGGAGCAGGGGCAGAGGGACGTTTCATCTCCCCCAGCCCCTGCTCCTGCCCAGTGTGGGACGGAGCCAGCCCCAGCCCCGCCGCCTGCTTCCCACGTGTCACCCCACCAGCCCGGCTGCAGCTCCGGTGAGGGGCTCAGCTCAGCTGGGCAGAGAAAGAGGCTCCTGACTCCCGGCTTTGGGAAAAAATCCCTCCCGGAGCAGGAACCTGCGCTGGCCGGGTGATTAACAGTCCTTTGCAAATGTCCAATGCATATTTAATTGTCCTCCGGTACACCTTTACACAAACATCAGCCTGAGTGCGTGCCCGTGGCGCTGCTCCGGTCGTGTCTGTCCTTGGTGCCTTGTGGGGGCTGTGGTGGGGGGCCATGGAAGCTGGCACAGCTGTGGAATGGCAGGCAGCAGGCAGAGTCCTGGAGAGGCTCCTGGGGGCTGCATGGCTTTCTGTGCTCCATGGGGCCTATGGACGGGGCAGGGGGATGGAGCAGGGGTCTGCGGGTCGTTTCCAGGTAGTCGGGGCAGTGCACAACCTGCCCTTGCCCCAGCACAGCCCCATCCCTGCTGCCAGCAGCCCCCTCCCCGTGCAGAGTGAGACGAAGGTGAGGGATGGTGCCCACCGCAGGAAGGGAGCCTGCAGCCCGTCTGTCTCCAGTTTATGAGAGCACCAAGCTGTCCCAGCAGGCGTTTTCAATTCCGTTTATCTGTGTTTCCCCATTGAGTTCATTTTATTTCCCCTGATTTTTGTTTCCTGGAAGATTTATTGATCCTGGTGTTCTCAGTTTATGACAGGTAGCAGGCCATAAAGCACACGGAGCAGCGGCCCCCGACGGCCCCCTCCCTCCCGCAGTGGGGACGCCGTGCCAATGTCAGTGGGGGGAGAGGGCCGGGGCCGGGCTGAGCAGGGGACCGGGGCGCTGGAGGGACAGGGCACTGGCCAGGGTTGATGACTTGGCCAGTGTTCATGGGAGCAGTGTCCAGGCAGCTTGGCCGACACAGTGTAGGGTCCGTGCCCAGCCTGGGGGCTGCCTGGGGGATCCTGATCTCCACTCGTGTCCCTGTGAGGGGCGGGGCTGGGGGTGCAGTGAGTCACCTCTGTCCAGCCAGGGCCGGGGTCCACGGCGTCCGTCAGGGAGGGCACACGGTGCTGGAGGACACATCTGAAAGACATCAGTCCCCAGCAAAGGTGATGACCCTGGGTATCCATCACAAGGATCTGTGCTCCTCTGGATGTGCTTGGAGGTACCCCGAGCTCGGGGGTTAATTACTACATACACTTCCCAATTAAAATCTGAAAGAAAGAAGGCGCTTGATTCAATCCAGCGTTTTCTCAGCTTATCTGCCAAATTCCCGTCTGTGGAAGCAGATTTTAATTGTGTTCACAGTAATTTGGAGCCGTCTGGAGCCCTCAGGCCATCACCCCACGCCTGCGCTGCTGGAGCTGTGGTGTCTGGGGGGCTGGTGCAGGCTCTGCTGCGACCCACTGGCTTTGGCCTTTGCTCCTGCCAGCAGGAATTCTGTGGGGCAGAATTCCTGCAACCAGGAATTCCCTGGTTGCAGCCAGGGAATGGATGGGTGAGTGCTGGTTAATGGCTGGACACAACAGCCTCAGCACCACTGGGGCTTGGAGCACAGAGGAACATTTTGTCCTGTGCCAAGAAGACCCCCCTGCTCCACCCACAGCCCTCAGTCACCAGAGCTGTTCCCTTGCCTGGGGCTCCCTCCACTCCCTGCCACAGAATCCATTCTGGGTGAACGGGATGTGGGAGCGGCACTGGGAACCCCACCAGGACGCCCGGCCTTGGTAAACCCTGGTGTTGGGTATTTTCCTCTGTTCCCTGCTGAGATGGATTAAAGGAAAGTGATAAGTGGATGGGATTTCCATGCGTCCAGAGGGACAGGGAGATATTAGAGGTATTAACTTTTTGTCTGGGCTGATAATAATTGGTTTTCAGAGGGATCAGGGCTGCAGAGAGTGTTGCTCCCGACAGGCTGTGTGTCCCAGAGGGCTCCGGTGGCTCCGGTGGGACCTGCACTGTGTCTGTGAGCCGGCAGTGCCGGCAGCATGAGGTGGTGAGTGAAGACAGGAGGCACAGGGCAGCCTCTGCAGCCGAAGCGGTGACCGGGGTGTGCCGGGGGCTGGCAGCCTGTTCCCGTGCCGTGCCACGGAGAAGCCACCGCACCAATCGCGGCAGCAGCGTTTGCCGGTGCCCTGCACGCTGGGGCCGTCTGTACCGAGGAACAACAATCTCTCCAGAGGAGATGAAAAGAATTCTAATTACATCTCCGAACAATATTTGTTTTGAGCGAGGAAAGCAAACCATATGGCGTGTGGGAGCCTCTTTGGGGCCGCATTAAGCGCGGATTTGTTTTTCAGTTGTGTCCTGGTCTGAGTGAGATGCGATCATGCTCTGTTTATTTCTTACACCTCAGAGGTGCGGCGGGTCCCGCCCTCGCTCTGGGGCAGAGGTCTGAGGGATGCTGAGGGAGCGGGGGGACCACAGGCTCCTGCTCCCTCCCTTCCCCCCCCCCCCCGCTCTTTGCAAAGTGTCTGGGGGGACCAGGCAGCTCTGCTGGGGGTGGGGAGGGGACACTGGGTGGGACAGGAGAAGCTGGGTATGACAGGGACCTGTCTGCTCTGCTGTTGGGGCTGGCTCTGTTTGGCCGGGAAGGATCCAAGCACCCCTGGTGACCCTGCCTGTGTGGCCGGAGGCTTTGTCCTTCCCTGGGACAGTGGTGTGTCCCCGCAGGCACCCACAGCCCCCGCTCTGTCTCCAGCAGCTCTCTTCACCGAGACCCCCCACGACATGACGGCGCAGGCGGGTGAGGATGTGGAGATGGCGTGTTCCTTCCGCGGCAGCGGCTCCCCCTCCTACTCCCTCGAGATCCAGTGGTGGTACGTCCGCAACCACAAGGACTGGACGGACAAACAGACGTGGGCTTCCAGTCAGGTAATGCCCCTCATCCTCCTCCTCCACGGCAGCACGGAAAGGCAGAGCCCTTCATGCAAAGCCCTTCCCTGCACTTGCCCAGGGGAAGGGCTTTGCTTGCAGCCACTGTTGGGTTTTGGTGAGGGACCCCAACTCGCAGCAGCATTCCCGGTGCTGATCAGACCTGCAGAGCAGGGTTTCACCCTCTCTGCTGTGACAGAGAGGAGCCTGGGGGTCCTGTGGTGCAGGACCCTGCATGGGCTGTTCAATGTCCAGCTGCACTGAGGATGCTCTGGGGTCAGTGGGGCTGGGCTGTCCTGGCTGCCCTTGCCAGCCAAGGGGCTGCCTGGCCCATTACCATGACCCGTCCCAGGCTGAGGCTTTGTTTTTGTGCTTGTGCTTGCACCTTCGCCTACCTCATCACCAGCTCATCCCTCCCTTGTCCCCTGTTTCCCTGTGTACTGGTCCGGCAAACAGCCTCTCTTTATTTCTCTCTCTGTTCACACAGAGATAAGGGCCAAAGAATGGGAAACAGCTCTGGGGATTTTAATGAGCCTTTATTGTAGTGTCTTTGGCAGGGCTGCCGCTGGTGTTGCCATAAATTGAGAAGCCTCAGGGCAGTGCTGCTGGGATGGGGGGGGAGCACTGCCAGGGCTCAAGGGTGGACAGTCAGGGGTGTTGGAGGCGCTGGGAATGCACAGCCAGTGGCGGCTGTAGGAGGAGATTATTGGCAATGGGACAGGTGCTGAAAGTGATGGGGACAGAGTTCCTGGGGCAGGGGTCACTGCTGCATCAGTGATGCCACAGTGGTCAGGGCTCCATCCCCACTCCTGTATTGTGGGGAGCACCTGGAGCTGAGATGCAGTGGGACCTGTGGGTGAGCACCTCGCACTCCCTGGCTGCTGTGCTGTTGCTGGTTCCTTCCACCCTGGGTACCCAGTGTGGCTTCATCTGCCCTGGGTGCCTGGTTTTGCTGGGGCTGAACTGACCCTTCTCCCTTCTCCCTTCTCCCTTCTCCCTTCTCCCTTCTCCCTT
>NW_024580668.1:7826797-7911200 GCF_017639235.1 Corvus kubaryi | reverse complement strand
CCCTTCTCCCTTCTCCCTTCTCCCTTCTCCCTTCTCCCTTCTCCCTTCTCCCTTCTCCCTTCTCCCTCTTCCTCCTTGCTTAGGGCAGCCATCCTGGGAGTGGGAAGGGGTCTGGTGGGCTGAGCTGACCATTTCTCTTCCCTCTCTGGTCTCCCCTACCCTGTTTTTCCTACAGCTGATATCATCACCACCAGAGGAGCCTGGGAAGGAGGCAACAAAAATCAGCGTGAGTTTGAATGATGGTTCTTGTGGGGGGCTGTGCTTGAGGGCTCACTGGGACATTCTGCTGGTCCCAGTGCCACAGGCTGGGAACACCAGGGTGGGAGAGCTGGGTCTGCCCTGGCTCAGTGCTGGGGGTGACCAGGATGAGGGATGCCCTGCTATCCCTGGCACCAAGAGGCACAGCCTGGACCCTGAGCCTCGTCCTGCATTCTGAGCGACACTTTAATGCCAGGGATAAAATAATCCAATTGACTCAGCGGATTAGCATCCCAAAGCCATTTAGACTCATGTGAGCAGAATGACTAATCAGTTAAATAAAACACTCTTGGCCTTCTGCTGCCAGGTGCGTGCCCCCCTGGCTCTCCCTGCCGGGGGGAGCTCTGCATTTGAGGGTGCCACAGACACAGAGCAGTGCTGGAAAGCTTCCCACTGTCACCTGGCAGCCTCTCCTGGCACTTCCATTTTTCCTTCACTGAGTGAGCAAGGGGGGATGGGGTCGGTCAAGCACCTGTGTCTTCTCAGATGGGTGCCCCTCACACCCAGGATCTGTCCCTCATCCCCGGGAAATGATCAAGGGAAATGATCAAGAGTCTTTTATGAGGGGTAAAATGCAAGAACCATTCCCAAGGGAGGGCCTCGACTTTCAGCGCCCATCTGCAGGACCAGCACATGATTCTCTTGCTGGTAACGAATCCCCCTCCAGAGGTCATGTCCCCTTTGATTAACTCACACCCACAATCCATATCCAAACATAAGCAGGTTCCTCCAGGATCTGTCCCTCACCAGGGTGCTGTGGCTCCCTGCCCCACAAGCAGCAACATTCCAGGACTGCTGCTGGATCAGCCAGAGCCTGGGCTCTGCCAGACCCCATCTGCTGAGCTCGGGGGGCTGCTGCTCCCTGCATCCCACCCAAGCCCTGCTTCAGGGGCAGGAAGGGCCAAGGTGGGTGCATGGAGTCATCCTGGGGCCAGCACTTCCTCTCAGCTTACCCGTCGCATGTTTCAGCATAATTAGGCAGTTAATTGCACGCTGGGATGGAATTGATGGGTGTGCAAGTGTAACCAGGATTTATTTTGAATCATTCAAGGTCTCTGCTGCCTCCTCCAGATACAGCCAGCAGGGAGAGGCTGGAGCTTCAAACCTCTTTTGTTTGTTGTTATTTCAAATGTCCTTGATCATTAAGTGTTTATGGAATGGAGGAGGTAAATGAGCACGGGTGGTTCTGATGGAACTTGCGGTGCAGCCACAACAGCAGGTGACTGGGAACAAACAGCAGAGTCAAACAGTGAGGGGGGACATAAATCCCTCGCAGAAGCCACTGTGCCAGGCACCCTTTGGCTGTGTGTTATCCACCAAACACACCTGGTGCTGGAGATGCTTTGCAGGGATGAGGAGAAGTGAAACACGATAGGTCTGGGTTTATTTTTTCCCCCTTTGAATCCAATGGCACACCACAGGGCTGAGCTGGGCACAGCAAATCTGCCCATCCTGGCTGTGCCAGGGTCTCTGCCCCATTCCTGTGGGCAGTGAGGGCCATCGCTGCCCTGCCTGTGCTGGCAGAGCCACAGGAGTTATGGCTGGTCATAAAATCCTCCCTCCTGGGGCTCAGTGACCTGCTGGGTAGCGGCTCCGTGGCCACTGGTGGCACCAGCAAATTGGGGTTTTATTTTATTAGTTCTAGATTTCCCAGCCATTAATTTCAGTGACTTCTGGCTCTCCCGACTAAGAGGTTTTTTTGAAGCTCCTTTCCCATGACAGTCTCAGCATCTGGGCACACTCACACCGGGGCCTGGCAGCTCCTGCCCCTGCCTTGTCCTGTCCCCACAGACCCCCACTCCCAGTGATGCAGGATTGGGGCTCACGGCTTCATGGGGGCTCTGAGCAGCCCTCAGACGGTGTTTGGGGTGGCTCTGGCTGTGACCTGCAGCACCAGCTGCCTCTCAGCAACCCATGGTGTGCAGGGCAGTGGAACACAGCAGCTTGTGTGTGCTCACGTGTGTTTGTATGTGCATGCGTGGGCAGGTGCCTTCATGTGCCAGCACTGGATGCCCCCACAGTATGGGGCTGAGGGGACATTGAGGGGTCTTGGTCTCCACGCTGCCTCCTGTGCTGTTTGGGGTGGGTTTTGCCCCTCTCCAGCCCTGTTTCCAAACACCATAAAATCCTCAGCTAACAAATGCAGCGGCGAGTAGAAAAATGGCCTTTGCCATCCAGTGTGATTATAGGGAACAGAGCCAGGGGCCTCGGGGTGGGTTATAAATCTGATTTATTGACCCAGCCCAGAGCAGCCGCGGCTCTGGCTAGTGAGTAAGTCTTAAATTTCATTGGGTGATAAATACTGAGAGAGAATCAATTTGGTAGAAAAGCTAATTAGCCAGCGTGGTTCTGCATCGATCTCCGAGCCCTGCGTGGCCGGGTGCGAGCCAGGGCTTCCATCATCCTGTGGGCTCAGGCTGGGGCTGCGTCCCCCCGCACCAACTTCACCAACCTTTACCGTGTCCTCCCCAGCACAAGGCTGGGGCATGGCGTGGCGGCACACGGTCGGGCGTGGCACTGACCCGGGTGTCTGGGGGGCAGTGGCAGTCCTGGGGGCCCCCTGACCCTCCTCCGTCTGCCCCGATGCAGGTGGTGAAGGTGGTCGGCAGCAACATCTCCCACAAGCTGCGGCTGTCGCGGGTGAAGCTGGAGGACGAGGGGACGTACGAGTGCCGGGTGATCGACTCCAGCGACGGCAAGGCACGGCACCACAAGGTGAAGGCGTACCTGCGGGTGGAGGCAGCGGGGGGCCCGGGGCACCCCCAGGACACCGAGCTGCGGGAGGCCCCTCTGGCAGAGCTCGCCGCGCCGGGCTCAGCCCACGCACACCACCACCACCACCACCACAAAGCCGGGAAGGAGCTGAAGAAGCGCTCGGCAGACGCCTCCTGTGTGCTGTAGGTGGGCGGTGTGGGGGGACGCCGGAGCCCCCCTCCGCCCCGGACTCAGCGGAGCCACCAAGGGTCCCGCACCCCCTGCCAGAGACTGGCCCAACCATCTCGTCTTGTCCAGCACCCCTCCCCACCTCCCTCTCCCGCGCGGCGCCGCGGGTTTCTCCCCAGCCACGGGGGCACAGCGGTGCCAGGGCTCGGGGCGCTGTGGGAGCCGGACCTGTCAGTGCCATGGGTGCATCGCTGGGGCTGTGCCCGGGGCCAGGGCCTGTGCCCACACGTGGTGGTCCCCATCCCCCCGGCCTTGTGCGGGTGGGCGCCCGCTGCCCGCTGCCACCGTGGTGCCGCGGGCTGTGCTGTGTCCCAGCTCTCTGCCCAGCGGGGACCCTCCTGCCCGCGGGACCCTCCCTGCCCTCCCCTGTGCTTCGCAGACCCAGCCGCCTCTTCCTGTAGGTTGCCCCGTTTAGTTGCTCGGTTCCAGCCCCACAGTGCGTATCTATGTTCCAGCCTCCATCCTACAGCCCGTGTGTATCCCCTTCGCCCTGCCCTGTCCCTGCCTGCCCCGCAGCCCCCAACACGTCAAGGCCTGAGCTCAGCAGAGGAAGGACGGCACGGCACATCCCTGGCATCCTCCCGGCACGCTCTGGCATCGCTCAGCCAGGCAGTTGCCCGTGCTCCGTGTGTGGCTGGGAAGCTGTGCCATCGCTGGCCCCTTGCACCCATCACTCCTCTTGCCCCTCGCATTTCACAGAGGATGGGGGGCTCATCCGCCAGCCCCGCCCACCCTGGCCCCGTCCCGCTGCCCGTGCCGGCGTGGCTTTTGGCCCCCTCCCAGTCAAGCATCGCTCCCTCCCAGGCCACAGCACCGCATTGCCCCGGGCAGGGTCTGGCCCACGGGCTCCTGTGTCGCAGTGCAAACAGCAGAGCCCGTCCCTGCTGTCCCCACGGGTGACCACGGCCACTGGGGACGGAGCTGAGGGGAGGGAGAGGGGGGTCCCGAGCCTCCCTGCCCGGGTGCCGGGCGCTGCTCCCCTGCCGCCCCCCAGCCTGCCACCATCAGACCTGCTGCAGCTAATAAAGCTCTTTAAACAAAGCCTCTGCGGGTCTGCGTTCTCTGCCCCTGGCATGGCGAGGGGACACGGCTTTGGCACTGCCTTGAGGAAAAAGGCGCAGAACTGGGGCTGGTGGGGATGGGGATGAGGGTGGGCATCAGCATTGTCACCTGCAGCTGAGGGCTCAGAGCATTAAAAAGCCGCAGCTGGGGAGCTTTGCCCAGCTCGGGAGCTGCTGCCCTGAGGGGTGCAGGATACAGCAAGGTCCCAGGTGAGCCAGGGATGCTCCACGCTGTGGCCTTGGGGTGCCGGGTCCTGAGGGGTGGCTGGGTGAGCTGCCGGGGTCCAGCCCTTTTCTGTGCAGCAAAAAACAGGCCCCGGCAGAGGAAAAGGAAGAGCCAGGGACACGCTAGGGAGGGCAGGAGGCTGCAAATCACCTCAAACGGGGAGTAAACAAATTGCTGTGCAGCATAGTGATTTGTAAAACCCAGAGGTGAGCTTCAACAATAACAGGTTTTATTAGAAGAGATTAATTTTGCTGAGTTCATAGGAAATCTTGGGAGCAGGAGTTGAGGAGAGGACCCTGCTAGATCCATGTGCATGGCTGGATGCACTGGTGCCGGGGGATGGTGCCCCCAGCCCCAGATGTGGCGGTCCCCCATGGTCCTGGCTGTGTTTGGGCACAGAGGAGGTGGATGGACACAGCTTTCTCAGCTCCCTGATCCCAGAGGGGGTGGCTAGAGTGGGGGCAGCCAGGGGGTCCCCACCCCAGTGTGTTGGGGGCTGCTTGGTGGAGGAGGGTTTGAGCAGGGAAGGCCCTGGGCTTGTGAAGGGGCTGAGCTTAATATGCAAGTCACTGCTGGGGAGGAACCAGCCTCATGAAAATGCTATTTTCACGCAGTCCCTCTCCCAGCCATTATCCTGCCTCAGACAAAAGCAATTTACTCAGCCTCCAATAAAGCAAGGGCGATAACGAAGCTGAGAGGAGCTGACTGTGACAGGCAGGACAGCCTCTCCTACCACCAGCACCCACCTGCTGGCTGGGGCTGAGGCTGTGGGGAGAATCTTTGGGACAGCACTGTGAATCACAGGCTCTGGCAGGGGGGCTCTGTGCAGTCAGCTGTGCCAGAGCCCTGGCTGGGTGATGTGGTTGGTGCCTGGGCACTGGGCAGTGATGGACAGTGCTGCCCTTGAATCCCACGCCTGTCCTGCACGATGGCAAGCCTTGGCATGGGCAGGCTGGGTCCTTGGAGTCCCCACCACCGCAGAGCTGAGCAGAGCGAGGCTGGATGCAGCATCTGCACCTAATGGATGAGTTTTGTCAAGTGCTACAACAACCCAGAAAACTGCACCAGCCCCAAGGGCGCTCGGAAACCAAAGGCAGTATTTCACCTCCGTGCCTGCCCTGTCACAGCAGCTCTGAAGGCTCCTTTGTATAGAACCCAACCAGCGTTAAGCACTGAACAGATATTACAAAAAGAGTAAAGCTGACCTGCAGCCCTGTCCGACTGGGTAAAAAGTCACTGACTTGTGTTTTCCCTAGAGAAGCAACCAGGAGTAAAGCCTGAATAAAACCAGGGAGACAAGGGGAAGTAACTTCAGCTGAGGGATGTGGGCAGCAGAGGCAGTGCCCTTGGGCCCACCAGCAGAGACATGTTTTGGATGCTCACCCAGGATTGCAACAGTCATGCACAAGCCTGCTCTCTGTAACAATCCATTTATTGCTTTGGGTTTTGTATTTCTGAGCTTGCTTCCAAATTTAGTCAAGATCTGCCCTTTTGCTTCAGTTGCATAGAACTTCCCCGAGTGTCAGGAGGCAGCCTGCTGCCAGGAGCTGCTCAGGTGAAGCTGAGAGATCCAGGAGCAGGTGAGATCTGGGAGCAGCTGAGCAAAGCAGTGCCTGTGGACAATCTCTGCGGAAAGAGCCTGGGGATGTGGGAACTGGCGATCAGGGGAGAGGCCCCTCAGCAGGGGGAGTGAGCTGACCCCAAAGACGAGTCATCCTCTGCTCGCTGGACCATGTTATACCTACTCTGACAAACCATGGCACTGCTGGGATGCCACTGTGCTCACAGTCCCTGTCACTGCCAGCACCATCTGACCGTGGACACAGAGGCTGTGCCGGGGCATAAGCAGGTGCTTCATCTAATTCTCCTTGGGGTGGGGGTTAGAATGGCCTGAGAGAACTGTGACCTGGGCATGGGAGAATCACTCCCAGGTATAAATCAGGGCTGGCTGATTCTCTACAGAACCTCACAGAGAGTGAGATGGAGAATAGAGCACGTTTGGCTGCCTCCAGCCAGTCTCAGCAAACTGCAGCTGTGAGGAGCAGCCCTGATGCTTCTGAGAGGACATGTTGTTCTTGCCAGTAACACAGGTGAGGAATTTATTGGAAATGCACTTTAACTTCTTCTGAGATTAGCTGGTTTTAAAAAGAACAGGTTTATAGTGCACCCCAAACAAGATTCTCTTTCGGGGAAGGGTAAAGGCCAGAAAAAGCTTTTGCTTTCAGTTGTCAGTCACTGCCCAGTGGAGAATGGGAGGGATCATCACAGCTGTGAGGAGGTCAGAGAGGTGTGGGGGGCGCTACAGGGACAACCTCCAAGGATCATTTCTTGAAGATGACTCACTCTTCATACTGAACAATTTGAAATAGATGTGCCATTTTCTCTGCATATGGTGCTGGCGAGGCACAAGTCAGGAGAAGTCAGGGTCATGTACCCACCTCATCCTCAAACACCACTTCAAAAAATAAACCTTCTGCCACGGGGATGGTGTCTCAGCCAGTGCCCCAGACTGGGCAGCCCTTCCTTCGCCCCTGAACCATTTGGATCCTCAGCGATGCTGTTTTCCCAGGTGAGCTCTACCCTGGTGGTTCCTCTTTCCCATCCCAGCTGCTGTGTAGGTCTGTCAGGGAGGAGATGCCTCCTGTGTGCCGGTCCCGGGCCCTGTGCCCTCCTGCTGCTGCAGCCTCTGGAGCAGGAGCAGCACGTTGTCCGTGAGCTCGTTCCGTGGCCGCCCCATCCCGCTGAGCTTCACTGGGCGCAGGCTGGCGTGGGGGGGGTCGTACCCCTCGGGGCAGCACACCTCGTTCAGGAGCAGCCAGGTGCTGTCAGGGTCTACGTGCATCAAGTGCAGGAAAACACTTTGGAAAACAGCAGGAAGAAAGGAAAGAAGAGTAAGAACAAGGCTTTTTGGTTGGCACCCAACAGGGTTATTAAGAGCTAAGGAAAGCTTTGATGGTGTCCACAACCTCTGGCAGCTGCACATATTCGACTCTTTACAGAGGGCAGTGCAGTGGCCCCTGTGCCCGAGAAAGCAGCTCTGAGCCTCACAGCCACTGGCACATGGGAGAAAAATATTTATGATACTGCACAGTCACTTATGGACATCAAACAAGCAGCTGGTGCAGAACTGACCCAGGCTTGGTGCTGGCACTGTGAGCTGTTGCTGGCGTAAGCCTAAATCTGCCTGTCGTTCATGCTGGGGAGGTGACTGTGGGTGACTGCATGTGCTACGCATATCCGGGATCTTTTGGACAACAGCTCCTGCGGAGATCTTGGGAGAAGTTGCTCACTGCCCTCTCTGGTTTTTGGGGAGTGAGTCAGTTAACTCATCTGGGCTTCTCTGCCTTTCCAGAGGTGGCAAACCCAAGGATATTTGGGGACAGCTGCCCAGGCTGGGCCCCAAAGGAAGCTCAACACTGTATTTGAGGGCTTTTTGCTCAAGTGAGGTCTCCCACCTTCCCAAGTCCTTATTAGCTGCCTCCAAATTTTTGTCCTTCTGCACAGTACCTTTCACAAAGCAGGATTTTAAACCAAAACCAAACACAACCTTCATTAACAACAGAATGAAGGAAAAGAGGAATTACAACTTCCTCTGCAGATTTACTGCTGTGTTGATGGTTTTCACTTTGCATTTCCATACCTCAGTAAGATGGGATTTGCCTTTCCAGCCTGCCCTTCACACAGGGGCCCAGCTGTGAGCTGCTGGGACACAGCTGCTGCTGGAGAGCAGGAAGCTCAAGGAGTGAAAGAGCAAATGCTGATTTGTTTGACCTACACTTACCCACCCCCTCCTGCCAGTTCTCCCTGCAGCAACATTTGGGCTCGGCTAGGTTTTTGTCAGGGTTTAATGCACAGAAGGTGTATGGGGCGTAACTGGTATTAAATTCTCTGGCTGTGCCATGAACAAAATAAGACTGGAATTTGCAAGGCCTTTTCCTGAATAATGCTGAGTGCTCTGTGAGCACCAAAGGCACTCAGCACTCACCACACCTATGGTACAGTTTTCCAAGATCCCAGTAAAGCCTGGCCATGCATCTTCAGGTCTTTAGTTTTCACTGAAATCATGGAGCTGTGAGGAGAACAACTGCCAGGTGAGGTAATGGGAAATCAGGTAGGTCTGTCTCTGTTCCCCCAAGAAGCACAGGACTGAACTCCCTTTCTAAAAGCAAAGATCACCTGCTACAAAAGCTATGCAAAATCCAGATCTGATTGCTGTCCAAATTTCTCATGGAAGAACTTTCATCCCTAAAGTGAGGCTGCTTCCTACGCAAAGCAGGGAGAAATCCCTTTGAGAATCTCTCCTCTGAAAAGGAGTGCAGTGCCAAGAGTAATGTGAAAGAGCACAGAAATGAGATGAAGGTAGGAGAGAGCTCCCTCTCCTCTTCACAATAACCCTGTGGATGTGACTCGTTACTCCGTGCACAGCCAAATCTGCTGCTTTTGCCTCTCTGCCATTAACACCTTGCCTGTCCCTCAGTGCAGGTCTCTGAACAGAAGAGGGGAGATGTCACCACTGAAGCTGTTGGCAGTGTCCTCTGCCAAAGGTGCTGGTGGTGCCTATCTGCCTGCTCCAGAGGAACCAGTGGGAATGTGCTCTACAGTGATAGCTGGGCTTGGCAACAGCTGCCTCAGCAACATGACTTTTTTCTGTGGATTGCCCAGATGCAGGTGAGCTCACAGGACTCCTCATTCCCCTGGCTTTGTTCCTGCAGCTCTGCTGACTGGAAGGGGAGGATGGCCAACTCGGTGCCAGCCCAAGCAAGGGGCTGGCAGGGGCAGGGTATGGAGCTCTCACCGCTGCCATCCTGGGTCCAGCTCTCCAGACACTGCCCTGCCCGTGCCCTCAGCTTGGCTGTGGCAGCAGGAGCACACGGCTCTGTCTGCCAGAAAACAGCAGCTCCCAGTGGTTCCACCCCGTTTTCAGTGTGCTGCTACTGGTGGGCAGCTGCAGAGATAATCCTTGCTCCTTATGGCTGGCATAGGAGCAGGCAAGGACAATGAATTGCTGTGAAGTGAATGTCAGAATGGGGAATATTGTGCAGCAGGCTGCCGATCCCCAGCACACACACAGCTGTAGCTCTTACACTCACAGCACAGACACTTTGCTCTCCAACCTCTTCCCAGTCAGTTGCTCCAGAGAAAGCGACCCTCAGAGATTATCCAGACCCTGGAGAACTCACTGCCTCTGGTGCCCATAATGACTCGGGACTGTGATTATCCCTGGTAGCCTGGAGTGCTCTGCAGCTTAAAGAACAACTTGACTTTTACATTTTCAAACTAACTCTGGGGTAGTTTCCAAGCAACCTGTTTCCATAGCAAAGAATCCTGGGGTTAATCTAAGTTTGTTTTCTGTTGTTGCCTTTTTCTTTTTTTTTTTTTTTTTCCTTAAATATCACTTTATTGAATTTTGCCTTGAGCAGGTGGCTGTTCTGGTGTGGTTCAATCCAGCCTGGGAGTGACAGCTGACAATGAGTATCCAACAAAGAACACAAGCAAACCAAAAGAGGTAAGCTGCATAATCAAGCTTTGTATCAAAAAAGGTCCCAGAATAGCTCATATGGGTCCCAAGTGTGCTAAACCCGTTCTACTAGCACAGAGCAGTTTGGCTATTCTGTTGCCTTGTCTTTTCCCAAACTCCAAGCAAAGCCATGGCACAGACTGGCAGAAGGAAAAGGCTTCCTGGCTTTCCATCCCTGCTGAATGTTTAACTGGATACAGCTCACCACAGGCTTTGGTAAGAACTGAGGAAATTATTTTGGCATCTTAGGGGGAAAAAAAATCATTCCTATCCAGACTGTTGACTGAAAGGTCATGGGCTGCAAAAATTTAGTAGGAATTGTGTAAATTTCAAAACAGTCACTTGAAACTGAAAGACAGGAAAATGACTTGTCAGTTTTAACAGGGGCCAGTGACAATTTCCTAATCTCTTTTCCTTCAAGGTTTTATTCCCTGAAGTGAAAAGCTTGTCACGGATGATGCAACTTCACAAATTGACGAGAAGCTCAGATTTACATATTGTGACTTTCAATTTCCACCATCTCCCCCCACCTTGTTCCCAGTGCTGGGGCCCCACATAACCCCCTTGCTCAAGGCTTTCTGGGCACCTCCCCACCCTTGCGCTGGCTCATCTTCTTCAATGAAGGCAAAGACTTTTCTAGTGCTCTTTGGCATTCCCAAACTCTTCTTCAGCAAGTTTGGTCCCTTTGGTGATTTTGCATTTGGTTTTTTGTTTGTTTAGTTTTTTAAAAAGCTTTGGATAATACTCTCCTGGAATACTCCCAGCAGTCATCTTCTAGTAAAGCCTATTGTTATTGTCCCATTTTCTCTTCCTCAGATATGCTGGAGTTCTTTTTTTCCCAGCATCTATTTTTGCCTGTTGAGTATTCCAGGAAGCTGCAGTTACAAAAATCACTTCCTCCCACTGCTTCATCTAATAAAGCTACAGGGTCCCATAAATGGGATTAAGCAGACTCCTTGGGGCATGATAACATCCCTGGATGATAGCCAAACTCCCTTTTTCCTTTTTTTGTGTGGCTCAAGCACCTTGGCCAAAAATTCCTTCTCAGCTCTGTGCATGCCTACAGAATCCTCATATAGTCAGTGTATGATTTTTGGAGCTACAACTGACTTTGCAAGTGCTGACCTTGTTCTTGACAGGTCGCAACCCATCAGTTGAATAAGAATCCTGAGAGCTGAGCAAAGGCCAGTTAGTATAAATCACTATGGCAAGCTGGTTCCAAGCATTCTTTTACCTCATATGATTTCTGCAGTGATAAAGCTGAGTTATGTGACGTACACTGGCGCTCAGGCTGGGGCTAAGATTAGTTCTGGTCTATCCGTTTTTAGAAGCATTTAAAATGCAGAATTTCTCATGTATCAGGCTGATAACGTTGCCCTTGCTTAGATGGAAAGGGCCTAAATGTGTGACAACCTGTGTCAGTTTGCAGGATTACTTTCAGGAACATGGAGAGCAAGAAGAGCCAGAACTCACAGGAATGTGGTGGTTCAGCAGCTGGAGAATAGAAATGGGAAGTGTGGCTGAGAAGTGATTCCTATCCTGGTACAGGAGCTGATTGCTACGGTGCAAACTGATTTTGACTTTTCCAGACTGAAACCTCGTATCAGGACACTACAGTTAAAAGTGAGTGTGATATGATTTACTCTGATCCATCCAATCCAGGGATTGCACAGGACTAAATTAAAAAAAATTAAACCCAAAAGAAACCTCCAAATGCTGCTGTGTGGTGACAGGCCAGGCCACACCTCAGTGCATACATGTGTCTGGTCGATGGAGTTAAACAGGAGACAGCAAGGGCTTCTATGAGCAGCTTGGTTCACTGACATATGTGATGTATGGTGGATCAAAAGCACTGGGGGGAGGAGCAAAACATACGGTATTTTTTCCTCAAAATACAATAAAAACAACATACAGGAGGAAAATGTTACTTGCCCTGAACTTTGCTGCCCTTGTGCTCCAACAAGTGAGCTCACTTCACCATGCAGCTTCCAACAGGGGCACATTTCATATTCCCTCCACCCCTGCTGTTGGGGGGAAATTGCACAGCTTCTCAAGCTGCTTGGTTAATGATTTAAAAGCTTCAGATTCCAAATATCTGGATAAATCCTGGTGTTCTGCTTTTCATCCAGCATTGCTTGCACAGACTGAGGCATTATTGCATTAAGGGGGTGCACGCCCACAGCACAGAGCCCCTCTGCAGAACAAATGCTGCCGGAGCCTGCTGTGCTGCCGTGAAAGCCTCCAAGGTAAAAATAAACCTGCTCCCACCCGCGCAGGGATACAAACAAAGGAATGCTCCAGCTCCGGAGAGCGCTGGCTCTGAACTGCTGCCCAGCCACACAAAGCCCTTCACACCCTGCACCCCCGGGAGCCTGTGCTTTGTGAAAGGGAATGGATGGGCTGCACTTCCTTTTGCTTCCCTTTCCAGCAGCCTGCCCTGGAAATCCGAAGCTGCAGAGCCTGCAGAACCTGCTGGTTTCCCCTCCCCTTGGGGGAGGGCAGGGCTGGCCACACAAGAAGGGGGGCTGGCTTTCACCCCCATCCTTCGGCAGAGGGGCTTTTTGATTTATGTCCTATGTTCTGTACCTGGACTCGTTTTGTCTCCTGAAAGCTCTGGCCTTGGTTCCAGGTGACAACATATGACAATAGTGATTTCTTATCCTGACAGCAGAACATGCTGAGCAGGATTTTGTACACCAAGCAGCAAAGTATGTCTGTCAACACTTCCTAGAGCTGGAGTGTGTTCACCTAAACTGGTTTTGCTCTTTTAGACTCTCCCAGCCTTCTCAGAGCACCACTGGTGCCAAGACTGACAGCTTCCCAAACAAACTCTGGTCCACCTGGCAGAGCCTGCGCTGGAGCCCAGGGAAAATGGAAGGGTAACAGAAGTAAATCCCCCAGCCTGCAGAAGGTATTAAGTGATAAAATACAAGGAAATGCCTGGCACATCCTCTTCCATAACTGTCTTCCCTCCACAGTTTGATGCCACCAGTGGGCCAAGAACCTCAAGTATTTGGTTAGGAAAAAGCAAGTAGCACATCTTTCCTTCTGTCCCCAAATGCACTGCAAGGTCACCTGTAATGTCTGTGCAAGCTGACAACTGACCTCTCTAACTCATTTTGGGGAGTAAATGATACTTCACCACAGAAAACTTCCATGAGAGATCCTGTTGTACAGGACTTGAATGTGATGGAGGCTGGAACAGGAAGGGTGTAAAAGGAATGGGATCACCATGTTCCCTCTGTCCCCTATTATTTGTACACCCAACACACCTGCATTTAAGAGACATTACCTCTGGGCAGCTTCTTGCAGTTTCACAGGTTGCTTGGCGCTGAGGTAAATCAGGCAGGCATCTGCCACTTTATTCAGGTCACTCTCGCCTGCAGAAATGGAACAGGAAAGAAGGGTAGGAGGTGACCTCCTCAGCAGCTGCTGCCTAATGGAATCAGCTCCAAATTGGCAGCAGAGGCTTCTGAGCCTTTGAGCTGTCTGACCTGGAGCTCTTCTGACCCTGCCTTTTAAGCATCTTGCTGCAAAGCCAGGAAAGCAATCAAGGGCACTGAGAGGGAAAGAGCAACTAGCCAGCAAACCTTCTCCCTCATCAAAGTCCGCTCCAAAAATTTTACTTGGGGAGAATTTCAGAGAATTTCATTCAATAGAAGAGTGTGATGTGCTAGTCTTAAAGGGTCACCCAGAGAGAAGCCCACAATGGAACCAGTCAAGCTATCCAGAAGTCTTACCTGGGCTCCAGTTTGTCCGGTAAGAACAAAGCATGGCCCAACAGCCCTAGAGCAATGCAGGCACTCCATTCCATACCCTCTTCTCATGCACAAGCAGGATGAGCACTCAGATTTTGCATGTGCTGGGAACCTTCAGTCCCTTTTGTCCCCCAGGGAGTAAAGAGTGCCCAGCACCTCTTTACAGAGCTCCCAAAGAGGACAGATTCAGGCTGGAGAAGATCAGGAAATCAATTCCATGGGCAGCAGGAGAAGAGCAAGTCGAGATGAGAGAATAAAGTCTGGCAGAGATCCACACAACCTGTGCTTCCCCTGGTACTCACCCATGTCCAGCCTCTCACAGAGAGAGCCCAGGCCCTGCAGCACAGCCAGCTGCAGCTTGAAGGCCAGTGTGTGGCTGTACACAGGCCCAGCTTTGGCACTCACTGGGGCCTGGCTGAGAAGGGAACTGGTCAGCTTGGGCAGAACATCTTTGGAGAACCTCTGCCTCAGGAAATCCCCACATGTTTGAGCCAGGGTACACAGCACCTAAGAGAGACATCAGTTACAGGGGACAATGCACACACCAGCCTGGGAGGAGTTCAGTGATCCACACCATGCTGGGGGATTCAGACATTCCCTCTCCCTGGAGAATTCTTTTTGCAGGTGAAAGCATTGTAACCACACCTTCCCCAGCTTCCCCATAATGAGCAGAAGGTTAATGTTTGAGAGGCTGAGTGAGCTGCACCCTGCTCTGCAGTGTCACCTAGCTGACCTCCTGGGTTGCCCTTCCCTCATTAGCACAGTAAAGGTAAAAGCAGCTGTGCAGTCTTACTCAGAATTAGTGGAAGTGTCTCTGATGGAAAATGCCATTAAATATCATTATATCCTTAAATCTCTTTTCTGGTGCAGACAGCTCATCTTTCCAGGCACATCAGCAAGCAGAAAGGCCAACTGGTCACAGAAAAGGGCGCCCAGCGCTACTGGTGTGTGCCCAGGATCAAACTGAAACTGGGTAGAGAATGGTCCTACATTCATGTAAAAACAAAAGGGGGGGGGAGGGTCCACGTGGCCAGAACACTAATCTCTCTTTTGGAACTTCACTGAGCTCATGGTCTCAGTGTGCAGGACTGAGATGCTGGTTATGTTGCTTTACACTGATGTGACACTTCTTGTCCTGGAATTTAGGCAGAAGACACTTTGGGGGGAATTCATACAGCAAAACCCAAGCTGGGTGCAAATTGTAGTGATGGCTTGAACTTTTCAAGAGTTAATTAGGTTTTGTATAGCAATCTCTACCTCTTTTTAGGGTGGGCACACAGTAGGTATGGCTATTCTGGGATTCTAGTGCATGGCTTCTGGAATTTGGGGAATTAAAACTCTCTTTATTCACACTGAAGGATTCTAAAATGAATCTCACTCTGCCCAGCAGATGAATTCCTCTGCAATGCTGGAGCTGGCAACCTCTGGAAAGATGCTTTACTGGCCAGCCCATGAGTCAGGAGCAGAAAGGAGCCAGCTGACAAGGTCAGGAACTCTTTAATAATGTCATTATAGGGCCAAATCCTTGTTTAACTTCTCCCCTCCCTTGCCAATGCCTCAATTGTGAAACGTTCCCCTATCTTTAATCTGAGACTTCCAAAGAGGATGCTGGGACTGTGGCTCCAGCAAGGCCAAGCTGCACTGTATGGTGCCCCTAACATCTGTTCAGGCTGTACAACTGTTTTTCTCATCCCTGCAATAACAACCAACATTGCTGCCTCCCCCAGGAACAGCATCGAGGGTCTACCTGTGGACAAGGTGCAGCAGGAGTGGTACAAACCCACTGCAGGGCGGTGACCCCATGCTCCAAACCACATTTAAACATCGCTGCAGGAGCTTGGTGCTCTCTCCTGGGCTGCAGCACTGCCTCAGCCCCTTCCTGCCCAAGTCCCAGCTGGAAATGCTGCTGGCAGTCATGGCCATACCTTGAAGGCTCTGAGCACTGCCAGAGGGTCATCACTAATCAGCCGGGTGACGAGAGCTGGCCAGACACGGTGAGCCATGGGAAGCAGATGGTTTCCATGAGGATGCAGCACGGTTACACAGAGCTCCAGCACGTCCAGGACCTGGGCAGGAGGGGAGGGAACAGGCTCTGAGTGCTGCAGTGCCAGGCATTCAGGTGAATCCCAGCATCACGTCAGGAAGCCAGGAGGAGGGGATGGATAACAAAGGGCGCAGTTTTACCGCAACAGGAACGGGGACAAGTGAACAGTGCTTAGAGATCAGGCCTGTTTGGAAAGGGACAAGCACCGCAGTGACACAACCTGTGCTGGGTACAGAGCTGGGCTGGGAACAAGGCAGGATTCCTGCCCTGATCCCACAGGCTGAGCTGCACACTCGGACCCCACTGCGGCTGTGGCAGCAGGATCACCTGGCAGAGCTGGGGCCGCTGGGATGAGAATCTGGGTTATGCCTCATTTTTCTGTCTCACTTTGCACTTTAAAAGGAGGCCACCTTCAAAGGGTTTTCATAATTAGAAAAAAGCCAGGCTTTTAGCCCTGCTTATCACCACCCCAGCAACTTCAAAAACATTCATCAGCCTGTGCACTGCAGCCTGAGGAAGGGGGATGGGAGGCACAGATGGGAGAAAGATGCTTCTGTTTCCTCCACTAAAGGACAAGGCACAAGACTTAACTGTCTTAAGCATTAAGGGAAAGTGCCCAGTACAAAGTCACCCTTAAGATTCTGTTCCGTCTGGCTGCCATTCCTAATCCAGAGTGCTCCTGAAAAACTACCTCCCTTTCTCTTGCCAGGCTTGGAGGCTCTGTCCTGCTCGAGCATATGGCAGTACAAACCTGGGGATGGCAGGGAGCCCAACATGCATGGCACACACGCTGACGAGCTACCAGCCCATTCATGGGCACCATCTGTCCCCTCAGAGCCGGCGATTACCGACCTTCAGCCGCACTCGGAGGCTCCCGTCAGACAGCAAGTGGATGCACCTCTCCATCACATCCCTGGCCAGCTGAGCATGGCTTGGCATTGGAGCTTCTCCTTCTGTGTCAGAGCTGGGCTCTGGCTTAGCAAGGAGAACCTCATCTGGAAGACAAAACCATTACTGAAGTAATGAAAATGATGTGGGAGCTCTGGGAGATCACAATATCCACCCACAACCACTCCGCAAATTCCCGAGTAAGGCCTTTAGCATTTTTTAATGTGCTTAGATATAGTTAAGCCTATGAGTTCTGTGGGCTAGTGTCAGGTTCAGTTAAGAGTGTGGGGCTACAGAATGTTCGCTTTCTTTAGTGGACAATGCAGCTGGTCTGACATTTGCAGTCTCTTCTCACCATGGACTTATTTCCCATTGATTTTTATTAAAAATGAAAAGCCTACGTATTTAAAGATGAAGTATTTAAAGGTCAGGATTGCAGCACAGCCCAGTAAAGACTAAAAGGTTCCCTATATGAATGTCTGCAGTGCCTGCCAAGGCCAAGTGATAAGGGGAGCAGTGGCATCACTGGCCAGGAGTAAATAGTACATAGATTCCCAAGGGAGCATGAGGAAAATGCATAGGATCCTGGAAAGAGGAAACTTCAGGTCCTGAACCCAAATGAACTGTTATGAGGTAAGGAAAAACATGCTGTGCTTGTGTCTTAGAGCTAGAAAAGTCTTGATCTGCAAACATTTGGCTCCCCCACTCAAACAGAACAAGGTGAGAACACCCAACAGCACTTTACATGAACCAAGGTCAGCCCAAAGACCTGAGACTGTCAGCCTGGTCCCAAGGCCCCCACGAGACAAAAGGACACCTCAGAGGTCACAGTCTCTCTTCAAGCTGACCATGCTCCTCTCCAGCCACACACAGCACTGACCTGTCTCCTCCTCCAGGTCAGGAAGATCACCCTCTGCGATCTGCTTCTGGCTGACATAGTCAAGGAAGAATTGTTCCACTTCTTGCCTTGTCATTGTCACCTCCTGCTGCCCCTGGGACCAAGCCCTGCTCTGCCCCTTCTTAGTCTGCCTTTGCTGGTGTTCCTCAGCGCTGGGCATTCCAAACCACTGCACTGCAAAAGAGGAACTGACATGTCACTGAGCAACCATGATCCCCTCCTGCAAGTCAGCAAGGTGCCATGGATTCCATGAGAGATGGCTCACACAACTCATGGGATTGCACCTGATCCAGGCACCTGCTGTCACATCCCAGTCACCTCCCTGATGGTATGGGAATGTTAAAAAGGAATACATGCCATGTGCTCCTACAGAATGTTCATGGGAGCAGCGAATCCATCCTTTCTCAGCCACTAAAGGCCATGTTCCTGTGAAAGGCAGCAGGCCAGACAAACTGAAGAGGGAAAATTACTGGTGATCTTTGCTCGAGCGCTGCCCCAGCAAGCAAAGCACAGTGGCCATCCCACTGCAGCACCTTGGCTACCTGGAACCTCCCATGGCAAGTGGAAAGGTCCAAGACAACCACCCGTAGTGACAGCAAGGCTGAATTACACAAAGTAAACATTGTTTTGGTACCTAGAGCTGTCATGACTGAGTGGAGGACTCTGAGGAAGGTGGAAGCCTGGCTATTGTAAGACTGATCTAGCGCAGACAGGACATCTTGGATTACATCTTCTACCAGCGGCAGCAAGCTGGCATCCGAATGCCTCAGCATCGTGTCCAGGACCTGGGAAGCACGTGGCTGATGTGCCAGCTGGCGCAAATTCAGGGAAATCCCATTCACCAGATAGTCAGAATTCTCATTAATCAAACACTGCACCGAGTCATAACCGCAGGCCTCACATATGTCTGCCAGTGTCCCCAGTGCTGTCTCACTGATGAGCAGAGTCCTGTCACCAGCCTTTTCCAGCACAGGGTAGAGAGCTGACAGCAGCAGCAGCCGGAACTCCTTCCCAAGAACAGCAGCAAAGCAGCCGACACCCTCCAGCTGGATGCAGATCTGCCAGATGTTGCTGTTCATGGTGCGGGTTGTGACTGGGGGCTCCGGGGACAGAAGGAGAACGCTGCTGGACGCCCCTCCCGCACGGACAGCGAGTCCTGAGTGCTGCACTGACTGCTCAGGGCTGCTCTCCTCTGTGTCAGTGCTAGTGACCAAATACCAGTTCGCCTGGTCCATGTATTCATCCAGAATGGATGTTATGGACCCTTTGAGATCATCCACATTCAGCAGAACTTCCCTCTCCTGCAGGACAATCACTCCCACTCCGGCAGCTCCGGTGACCAGCTCGTTGAGGATCATGGCTGCCTGCTTTCGGTACAGGCCAGACTCATTGTACAGCCCCATGAAGTGATCCACAAGCAAGTAGAGGTTCCCATAGTAGCCAAGAACACGACACACTTGCTGAAGGAGCTGGAAAACCTTCTCCTCCGTGAAGAAGCGGAAGTATTTCTTCTGGCACCTGCCCTTCTGCACACCCTGCTGCAAGGGGCCTGGTGGCCCAGAGCGCCGGGCCTCCACTATCTTCACATCCGTCACGTCCAGCTCCAGAACCTGCACCAGTGCCTTGGACAGGCGGTGCAGGTGGGACACAGAGTTGAGGACAATGTTAATCTTGGGGCCCAGCAGCTTCAGGTAGCCGAGCAATAAGCTCAGTGTGGAAACCTTGCCCATGTCATCCTGAGAGTTCATCAGGCGGGGAAGAGCCGTGGCAAGGGAATGGAGGTTCTCAGAGAGGACATCAGCAAGAGCCCTGTTCTGTGCCACAATCCTCTGCTCTGCAATCCCTTGCAGAACTTTGTTACACCTGCTCTGGACTTCACTGTTTTCATCATTAACCAGCCCAACCAAGGCCTTTAAGAGGTGACTGAACGAGTCCACCAGCGACTGACTGCAGTTCCTCAGTAAGTGGTGAACCAGCTCTACCAGCTCCAGTCTCACCTTCCAGTGGGGGTGAACTGAAGAAGATTCAACCACTTTATGCAAGAGAAGAGAGAGTTTTTCAGCAGTACTTTTAGTCCAGTCAGGTCCTCTGTGGATCATTAGCTCTGATATTCTGCTGTGTTCCACTGGCAGCTTTTCCTTACTCTTTGGGATTCTGGCTAGCTGTTTGTCAGCCATGACCAAGCCAACAATCAGATAAAAGAGTCTAATGGCAGAAACGGTGGTTTTGTGACCTTGTTTGATGTCTCCAGCAATAACTCGAGACAGTGTAATAGAAATTCCGGGCAGAAAAGAAGCAAACAAATCCCCACATTGCTGTGCCTCATCTTCATCCAGGTCTCGGTGCTCCTGGCAGTCACACTGCAGAACCAGGACCTGCAAGCACTCCAAAGCAGAGATCTTGATTTGCTTTGCTTTTTCTTGCTCTGCAAGTGTCAGAAGCAAAGACACAGCAAATCCTAAGAGTGGAAGGGTGGAAGGTTGGTACAGAGACAAGATAACATCCCCATAAGCCGAATGCATCAGGGTGTGGAGTGCCTGGATCACAGCCAGCTTCAGCTCCTCGGACAGCGGGGCGGCTTTGCCCGAGCTGGGAGGGGGAGCGAGGCAGGTACAGAGCTCAGAGAAGAGCTCCTGCAGCAGCTCCTGCTTCTTCACGCACGTCGCCGCAAGCACGGAGGAGATGCACTGCACCAGGCTCTGCACCAGCCGCTCCTGCTTGGACCCCGGCACCCGCAGGGCGAAGCGCAGCGGGAACAGCACGTACTCCTGCAGCTCCTGCAGGGCCGCGCCGCTCACGCCGGCCAGGTGCGCCTGCAGCTGCCGCACGTTCTCCACCGTCTGCACCCGGGTCAGCTGCACGCAGACGGGGCGCAGCGCCCCGAACGCCGCCTGCGGGGTGTCGAACACGGCCATGCCGGGGGAACCGGGAGCCGCGCGGCCCTGCCCGGGGTCGGGGCTGCGCTGGGGCCAGGCCGGGCAGCCCTGAGGGTGCCGGAAGTGACGCCGCGAAACCAGCACCACAAAGTTCCCGCGCAGCGGCGCGGGCACTGTGAGAAAAGTCTCGGGTGCTCTCAATGCGCAAGCGTCGGAGGCCTAACACGGAGGTAACGGGGCTGTCAGCGCCACAAAGCTCCCGCGGGCGCGAGCGGGCGCTGTGAGAAAAGTCGCGAGTGCTCGCAGTGCGCAGGCGCCGGTGATGGTTGCGCATGCGCTGTTCCCGCCTGCCGTGAGCCCTGGCTCCCTCCGGCGCTCCGTACGATGCCGCCCCTCGCCCCACGGCGGGGTCAGGGCGCGGGCGGCCATCTTGTGGCGGCGGCCCCGGCGGGTTGTTGTCGGTGAGGCCGCGCCGCGCCCCCTCCGCGGGCGGAGCAGCCCCGGCCCCATGTCCTCCTTCTCGGAGTCGGCGCTGGAGAAGAAGCTGTCGGAGCTGAGCAACTCCCAGCAGAGCGTGCAGACGCTCTCGCTGTGGCTCATCCACCACCGCAAGCACGCGGGGCCCATCGTCGCCGTGTGGCACCGGGAGCTCCGCAAAGGTGCGCGGGGGGTTTGTCCGGCGGGGGCCGCTCCGGCAGCCCCTGTCCCTAGAGGGTACCGGGGCCACCCGCGGAGCTGCCGGTGAGCTGCCGGTGAGCTGCCGGTTCCTCCTTGTGGAGCAGCGGGAGAAGTTGGTGCCCCGGGAGTTTATGGGAGCCTGAGCGCTGTTTCCCTGCTGTTGTTGTTTACTAAACTTTGGGGGGGATACCACGTGTGAGAGGTGTATTCCGGTGATACAGGCGGCGTTTTTGGGAAGGCAGAGAAGGGACGCACAGCCAAGTGTGGCTTGAGAGGGGGAGGATGCTCAGCTCTGGGCGGCAGTTTGGGTGTAGAACAAGAGATGTACGAATTACGTCCCCCTGGGTGTGCTCAGGGGAACTTGGAAGTGCTCTGGTTGTTTGGCTCCGTTTTTAAATTCTGGGTTTGGATTCGTACAACTCACCCATTATAGAATTAGTGAGAGACGATAAGCAAAAAAAAAGTAGTTGTACAAGTCTGTAAAACTCCTCGATGCTCTTATCCAGGAACAGTTTGCGCTTGTTTGTCTTGCAGATTAACTAAAGGTAATTTCCCACATGGCTTCATCCTGAAGTCAAGGGAGACTATCAGTGTCTAGTCGAAGGTGTTCCTGCCGATGGCAGGGGGTACGAACGAGGTGATCTTTAAGGTCCCTTCCAGCCCAAACCATTCCAGGATTCTGTGTGGATGCTCTGTCCCCAGGTGCAGCTCTGAAAGCAGCCAGTGTCACCATTCCCACTGCGGGCACCAGCACTGTGAGCCCCTCGGAGCAGCTGGGATATCTCCTATGTGTTTGCTAGCTTTTGCCATTTATAGTTTATTTATGAGTTTTTGGAAGATCTGGGTTTGCCCTGTTGTGGAAATGAGCCCCTTTGTTTTCTGCCTTCTGTGTGTTCGTGGTTGTTTTGCTCTGGGGAGCAGAAAACCCCCCTGATTCTGGCCATATTGAAGTAGAAACTGGTGGTGTCAAAATAGGAAAAGTTAAGGTGTATGGAAGAAATTTGATGTTAGGAACATTGTTTGGAAAATTTTTGAGTCTCTGCAATAGCTTTCTCCTACAGTTTCACTCAGTTCTGAGTTACATGGTTTTATTCAAGTATTTTTCCTGAAGTTAATTAATATACCCCCCCCCCAATTGTTTTAGTAATTTGCTGGTGGGTTAGAACAGCTTGTTTTAATAGTGTTTAAAATTTATTGGTTTTTTAGTGTTGAGGTGTCACTGTGCACAAAAAGCATTAAACTCATGTTTGTTTTATGAATTAATTAAAAAAGAGCAGAAGTGAGGACATTGAGAACTACTTGACTTGAAAGCCCCTGATTTGCTTTGGTAACATGGAAATGCTTTGACCTTTGTCTTTAGACTGCAAAGCTATAAACAATTTTGAAAGCCCTGTTAATGTTCCAGGTGAAAGAAGTGAAAAATAAATGCAAACGCTGCTTTTTTATTTTTTCCCCTTTCTTCTTTTCTTTTTTTTCCCCCTTTCTCAGCAAAATCGAGTAGGAAACTTACTTTCCTATATTTAGCAAACGATGTCATCCAGAACAGTAAGAGGAAAGGTCCTGAATTTACCAGGGAATTTGAATCTGTTCTTGTGGATGCATTTTCTCACGTTGCCAGGTATGTTACTGTATTTCTTCAGCTTTCCTCTCTAGGAATTTTCATTCTTGTTATTCAAAGCTTAATTCAATTGGATTTTGTTGGTTTTTAAGTCTAGAGGGTGCTTGTACCCTCTCTGTAGTAGGGATTGGATCCTGACTGCTTTTTGCTTAGGGACTGTTCAGTGTAAATGGGCAACTTTGTGTGAGAACCAGCCCTTCACAGCTTCACGTGTTTGTTCTCTGTGTGCAGCTCCTGTGGACTTTATTTCAATTGTTACCTAAAGATCTGGCAGATCTGTTTATGGGCACAGGAATTGAACAGTTGGGTACGTTTATTAAAGGCACATAATGAATGGCTCTGCCCCATTGTCAAGAGAATTTAAAAGAGCTGATGTTTTGGGTCACTGGATTCTCACCAGCTTCCTGGTTTGAGCAGTTTCTTTGTGTGTTGCTTGATCTATCAGTAATATCCTTGCTGGAGGAAGGAGGAATTTCGTACATAAAAGGGAAGAAGTGATGCAGCCACCACCTTATCAAAGATGTGCTGTTGTTTAGTTAAGGCTGTCTCTAAATGGCATAATAATTCCTGTTATCTCAGCTAAACAACATTAATGCTCTGGGTGCTTGTTGTCTGTTCTGGAGGGCTGTCTGACTGTCAGTGCACACTCTGAGTGCATTTAAGTGCCTAATGATCCAATCAACCTGCTTTTAATTGGGATGTTATTGACTGAAATAACTGTTTAAAGTTAATACTCTGAGTTGTAAACTTGTCAGCTTCAGGGCGTTTTATAAACTCTTATTGGAAATTCTGAATGATAGCAAGTTTCTTATTTTACAGCTTTTCCTGCCCTTACTCTGAGGTGGGAATGTGAGGCACTTCCAGGCAATCTTTAGGTCAAATAAAGGGGAAAATTGGCTACAAGTGTGTTTTGTCTCAGACAATATGAGCAAGATTCTCTCCAAATGTTCACATATTGTAATGGGTGCAGCTGCCAGTTTGGAAGATGCTCTCTGAAAACATAAGGAGTGTTGATCAGCTGAACGATAATGATTTCCCATATCTTTGAACAGAGAAGCAGACGAGGGCTGCAAGAAGCCCTTGGAACGATTGCTGAACATCTGGCAGGAGAGGAGTGTGTATGGCAGCGAGTTCATACAGCAGCTCAAACTGTCTATGGAAGACTCCAACAGCCCCCAAACAAAAGGTAAATGCATATTGCTGGTCATGCGTGTTTTGTTTTTAAATTGGTGCATGTTTCACTGGAAATACTGCGAGGAGTTCAGCTCTGGGCTTGTTTAGTTGAGTTGTTGCCAGAGCTGTTTATGGAGATTCTTCAGGACTGTGTTGAGAAGTCTGATTTTCGTTAAACCCATGGTTCTGGTTTGCAGGTGGGCTGTCTTGTGCCTTGTGGCTGGCAGTGAGCTTAACTGGACATGATGTCTGGTGCTGCTCATGCAGGCAGAATGCTCCAGGGCTGCCTTTTGGGGTGATGGCAAGTCAGTCATGCAGGCAACTGTTGTGTCCATCTCTAGTCAAGTGTCCCACTCTGCGTCTCTGAGACTGCTCAGCTGGGTTATTAGAACGTCTTATTCACTACTGTTAGTGCTTTCATCCTCATATTAATTGTTTTGTTTTCCATAGTTACTGTATTTTATTACGATGCAGTAAAGAGTTTTGAATAATTGAAACCTGGAATATATGCCCAGAAGCTTGTCTGGTCTCTTTTTTTTCTTGCACCAGCTGATGTCATTTGGGGAAAACTCTTAACTTTGCATCATTTAATATCACTGGGCCATCACAGGTATAACCCTATTACTGCATGAGACATGAGAAATTGAGCATAAGCTTGTATTTACTGTGCTTTGATTTACTGCTTTGGCAGATCTTGCCTCTTCTATGGCACTTGCAGGTGTTTTAGTGCTCCAGTGAAAAGAGGGGAGCAGTGGGATGCCTAAACTGTGGAAGGTGAGGGTCATTAAAAATCAAGAGTGTTCTGGTTAAGGGAATATTTGTCCGCCTTGCAGCTGAAGGGAGTAGATTCTCCATTCCTGGAAGTGTTCAAGTCCAGGTTGTATGGGACCCTGAGCAAGCTGGTCTTGTGGCAGGTGTCCCTGCCCATGGCAGGGGAGTTGGAATGAGATGGCCTTCAAGATCCCTTCCACTAAGCCATTCTATGATTCTATGAAGTGTTGGTGTCTTTGAATGAGCTGGAATGACATTGCTGCTCTGGTCATATTTTTTTCTATTCCCCACAGAGGTGCAATGGTGTGAGAGAGTTGGTTTGCTCATTAGTAAAGGGCTCTTGTGCCATTCTTAGGTGGTGAAAACAAGGTCTGAATGAGTTGGTATTTAATGTAGAATTAATATGAAGATGTCAGCATAAATGAGACCTGTATGTGAAGACGTCTCTGGCTGTAGCTTTGTGTTTTTTCACACAGTGCTTTGGGCAGAACTGCTGGATGGGTGCTTTAGCAGCTCACACCAGAGCCCTTCCACCTGCCCTTGATTGAGGTATAACTTTTGGAAGGTGACTTTTGTAATTTTTTTCCCCAAATGTTGTGAACTAACTGCCCTGATCAAAGGGGTTGTCCCATCTGTATGGAGGCAGAGGGGAGTCTGTGCTTTGAGGGGTGAAGGTGAACAGTCTCTTCATGAACTGGCTCCTATTGGTGTTCCTCTTGTCTGGGTGCAATGAGTGAGGCACCTGTGTGTCATCAAAGGCCAGAATTTACACTCCTGATAATCCTGACCCAATTAACTGAGGATTTGAAACTGTTAATTTAATATACCTGGGTTAAGTGTTTCACAAGTGTTTAACTTTGAATCTAAAGGCATTGGCAGTTGATACCATGTGTTATTTCCTGGCCAGTTGGCAATCAGCTGTTGCTTAGTGTCCTTTCCTTTTGGCTGATGGTATCAACCACTTCTGCTGCTATTGTCTTCTCAACTTAAAAACGTTTGTACAAAATGAGGCTTCCTACGAGTAACAGACCTTGATCTGTGGGAAGCAGAGTGAAGGAGTACAAACCCTTCAAGAACTGCTGTGTGCACAACTTCCCTTGGCAAGAAACTTAGTTTTTGTCTGGGTAATTAGAGATATTAATGTAGTATATTTTATTTGAAGGGAAGTTCAGGCCTTTTCATGAGTGTGAATGTTGCTGCCTTGTCAATTCATGGTCAAAAAGAAATTGAGATTTTTAAGGTAAAAAAAATAGAAAAATTCAGCAGAGTTATCCTGTGAGTTTTCTCCTTGTTTTGACTGGTGTGTGTGCAAATTAGCTTCTTGATGGTAAGGGCTAGTTTCACCTGGGGGTTTTATGTATTTCTGAGATAAATTGGTGTTGGAGTTTCTGGTGGGTTACTGTATTCCATTTTCAAACAGGTGAACATAATCAAGATGGATATTAAGGTGTCCTGGTTTACAGATAGAACAGTTGTTGTAAATGTGGAAAACCGTAGTCCAGTGCTCCTCCAAACCCGTTCTGGCTTTCTGGGTTTGAGGGTACCCACGGTAGACACAGCTGAGAAATAGGCAATGTCAGTGTCTGTAGATTGGTGCAAGCTGTGCTGTTAAAATGTTGGTGCTCCTTAAGAGCACCTGGTGCTGTTGATAACACCTGCTGCTGTGAAAACAACTATTCTTTTCTTCAGCCCAAGGTATGGCAACAGGTCAGTGCAGGTAGTTCTCTGTTATCCTTCCTACTGCAGTGTCTTAAATTCGGGCTGGTGGGTGCTTCTCTCTGAGCAGGATGGCTCTGCTTGTCTTGAGAGCACCACTTAGAGTTGTGAGACTTGCCAAAGTGCAGCGGAGTCCTGTGTCAGTGAGGAAATATGTCTTTAAAGCTCATCAGTGAGTGCTTCAATGGTACAGTTTTTCTTGTTTTGTGAGTAGCAAGGCCTTGGGTAATGCACAGCAATTCAGTTGTCTGCACATGCTGAGTTCCTGCTGTGGAGCAGAGCTGATTTCCTCTCAGAGAGGCAGAGGGGTAAGAGAACTAGCCCTTACTAAGCTTTGTATTCCCTGGTTTGACTGCTCAGTGGTGCAGCTGACTACCAGATTTTAGTCTTCCGAATTCCTTAAGGAGATATGCATATGTATGGAAATGAGCTTTTGAATATTGATATATTGTTTTATCTCTAAATATATTCGTTAAGCTTGCATTTGATTTCTTATTAATCTCATTTTGAGTAGAATGTTTCTTTTCACAAGCAATAGGGAAGAGAAAAACCACCCATTTCTCTCAAAGACTGGAAAAACTAGGTCTTAAAGGTTTGATGTGAAACCCTTCAGGCAATACAACCGATATAGCTGATGTGTTTTCTTTTTGTTGCCTTTGTAATAGGCAGTTGAAGAAGGTCCTTGAGTGTGCTGTGATGTAGGAGTGTGTCACTCTTAACACAGAACTGAGCTGCTTCCCAACTGCTCTCATTGTGTTTATGTTGCAAATTCTGGCACAGAAAGTCAGACCTGTATTATAATATGGAGAAGAACAGAGAGGAGAGCAGGCAGGGAGGCTTCTGAGGGTAACTGAAATAAAAACACCTGGATGCAGGACTAGGTATAGTTTTGGAGCAGCTCAGCTCCAGTTATGCTCACCCTCGGAGAGGCTGCCAACAAAAGAGATTGTTATTTATTGTAATATTGTAATGAGAACTTCAGCAACCACAAGTAATCTACCCCCAAAGAGAGAAGGGGTTGGAGGGCGTGCTGGATCATTAGAAGCCTGTTTACCTCTGAAAACAGGTATCAAGATCTGAGAACAAAAAAGTGAGCACCTGAGATGAGAAGATCCCTCAAGGTGGCCAGCTGACAGGAAAAGCTCATAGCTGTCAGCAAGGCCTTTGGCACTGTAACCTTCCTCAAGCCACTGGAGATGGTTTGAAGCATAAAAGTTGCTGCAGAAATACTTTCGCAGGTCTATGTGGACTCTGCAACAGCAAGGTAACAACAGCCTGGAGTGTCACTGCAAGGCTGTTAGGAGAGCAGTTGTCTGTTGTTTTTGAGAAATGGGGAGTGGTTTGCCCTTTGGATGCTTTTTGGGAGTAGTTCAGTTTCTGAGCTGTGAAGAGCACAGCAAAGCAGGAGAGCTGACTTCATTGGGGTTTCTCTGTCTTCTTTATGTCCATGTTGAGGTGGGATCTTGATTTTTGTGGAAGAAGCTGTCTGTATTCTACAAGGATATCTTGATTCTTTTGGTTATGCATTACATTCTGATGAGTTCTGGATGCTCTCAGTGCTTGTTTTCCCCTTCTCTGGCTGGATTTGACACACTTTTCTGCTAGTGTAGACTGTGATGGTTAAATTACTCCTGGCTGGCATATTTTGTAAGTTACCCAAGCAAGGTGTGTTATAATCTGTGCTGTGCTTCTGTTCTCTTTCAGGCATCCTTTTGTTCCATATGCTCTTGGGCTTGCAAAGAAGCATAGGGGTTTCTTCTATTTTGATGAAATTGAGAGTGTTTCTAGGATTCTCCAGTGACTGGTGCTTAGGTTTGCAGGTCCTCGGCACTACATATTCCAGACTGGTTCCAGTCAGAATCACTTGGCCTTGTTCAGATGGAATATTCAATGAATTCTGAATCCTCTGTGTCAGAGTGGTGAGCAAGTGTAATGCTGTGTCTTGTGGTAGACCAGTTGGCAACACAGCAGGAATAACTCTTCAGCAATTTGAATCCCAGCTCTCATTTTAATTTTCACTTGTGTGATCGCTGTGGTCATGCAGTCTTCTGTTGGTTGGCTCATGTTTATCCTCTGTTGGTTAATTACTTTATGATAAGTACATACAAGTGATAAATACTGATGGCCCGTTGTGTTGGGCTGGGTAATTTTAAATGCTCTCCTTGGCCACTGTATCATCTGCTCATCTCCTGTTCAGCCCAACTCATGTTTTTTGCAGACCTCAGTGGACAGCAGCTCTTTTCCTTGTTGATCTGGTGCCTCACTGACTTGTCAGTGAGATTGTCAAGCACTCATGTCAGTTGAATACATACAATAATTAAACTGTCCTTTTCCTAGCCTAGGTAGCTTTGTTCTAGCAAACATCAACAATTCCTTTGGTTTAGGGTAATTTTCTGTGCTGCTTTGCCTTCCGTTGAGTGACTCTGACAGACGTACTTGTGTCTGCCTTGGGAAGGTCGTTCAGCTCTTCCTGCAACAAGCAGAATGTAACAGCTCCTCTGATTTCTCTCCATTAGAATGAAGTTTTTCATATGTCCCACCTGACAAGGCAGGCAAAACTCTGCATTTAAGGACAGACCTTTCTGTTTGAAAATCTGGTTTTGTTTTAAATTGAATGGGACAGTCTGGTTTTGTTTTAAATTGAGTGATCTTGGATTTTCCTGTGAATCCAAGTATATACAGAGTCTGTTCTTGAACTCCATGATTATCTTGGCAAGACTTGATTCCATTGAATAGATGTTCTTAAGACTGTCCAAAGATTTCTTACAAATTACCCTGGGTCTTATTATTTTTGGTGGCAAGTCTGAAAAATGATCTACCTTTTTTTGAAGGTTCTGTGGCTGGATCAAAGGCTTCATTAAGACTTCTGACTCATTTAAATAAACTGTCTCTTCCCTTTCAAGCTAATGTTTGCCATGCTGAGGTTTATTTAACCAATGCTGTCTTGGTTTATGACATCCCTGTTTCTGCAGTGTTGCAGGTTACCTCCTTGGAGATCATTTCATGCTCTGCCCATTGTTGTTGTTCCTGTCACATCTTGGAGTTGTAGTTTCACAGAGCTGTCCTGAAGCCCTTATTTTGTTAAAGAGAGGAAGGTTGAATAAGCAGCAATTACTTTGTTGGTTGTGAGACCACAGTGAGCAGATAGTTGATGCAGAAAGATAACCTGAAATTCTTCTGTCCTTGTGTACCTTCACATCAGTGCTTCATTTCTACTGGTAGAAATCCTCACCTGTATGCTCAGTGCTAGCCAGAGTATCTGAGCAGGGTTGACATCTGTCATTTATTGACAAATAGCACATTTATTTGCCTTTCCTACTTTCATTGTAGGAGACACAAACATGTATGAAGTGCACACTGCTCGTGTATCCTCAGGCTGGCATGTACAGAGAGCCATGTGGGGACAAAATCAACCTTTTGTTACTGTTTTGCATTTGAGTGTTTGGAATATGATGCCAACATTAAAGTCCAGCTGTGGTCGTCCCCTAGAGGGCTTAATCATCAGAGTATCCATCTGGTGTAATTCTTTGAAGTAGAGATAGTTAAGGTGGGCAGATCTGGCATCCAAATGAATTGTTTCTATCTCCAGTTGCAGAGGAGAAGAAGTCTCTTAAGCGAACTTTCCAGCAAATACAAGAGGAGGAGGATGACGATTACCCTGGGAGCTACTCACCCCAAGACCCCAGTGCTGGGCCACTGCTGGTATGTTGGATGGGTTGAGCGTGGGAGGAGCTCTGGAAGCCACGTGGCCACCTCCTCTGTGTCACGGCCGCCTCCCCTGTGTCACAGCCACAAGGTGGAGCTGACAACAAGTGAAATGGGTTTAGTGGTGAGATGCAGTTTGGGGTTGAGAAGTCCACGTGAAATGCGACAGATTCCTTTTTCATGCTGCAATAGTGTGTCACTTCTGAGCAATTCCAGAGGTATTCCAAGGTAGTCTAATCCAAGGTCTGAGTAGTGCAGCCAGGAAAGAATCTCAAAGGACTGCTAGAAGACCAGGCCTATTTTAAATTCTTTTTAAGATCAGTGTGTAACCTCTAGAAGCTGTGACACGGTTAATACACAGTTTTCTTTTGTAGGCCATCTCTTGCCATAAGTTATTAAAAAGCACAACATCTGCTATGTTTGTATGGAACTGGTAGGAAAACCAGTACTGGAGACTTTAGAGGCTCCATGTTACTGGTGTGGAAATAGTTGGAGTGAAATAGAAAATCACTGTGGCCATTTGAGGCTACAAAATGAACATATGTTAACCCAGAGTCTATTTGAAGAGGATAAAAAATTACACCATCCATCTGGTAAACTGTAAACATTAAAAAATAAAAATAAATAACAGTTGTCAAGGAAATAAGTGAAAATCTTGTTGTTTTTTTTACCCCCAGATGCCTTGCAGCTTATGGTTTCTCTTGATTATAAACATTGTTACTGTTGGAAATAATTTGCAGTTTGCAAGGAAGTAGTAAATATAAATGGACCTTTGTTTTTCAGATTAAGAAAATATTTATTTAAAGTTTATGTTTTCATTAGTTTTCAAACTATTGAACTGTGGTTTAAAAATCAGTGATTGTGTTTATGGGCTTCATGTTCTGTTTCAAAAACCTCCTGTACTGTTTTTTAAAACAAAAAAGCAACACTTTGTTCTTCCTGTTCAGGGAGTTTCTCTGTTTAAAGTTTTTTGAGCAAGGAGGAAATATAACATGTCAGGGATGGTCCTCCTAGAGCCGTCCTCATCCATGTCCTTTTAAAGTTTGGATGCCTTTTGAGTGAATTAATTCAAACTGACATGTCTTTCCTCAGTGCTCTAAAGCCAGCTGAGAGATGGGCTGAGGGGACACCAGTTGCAGAAAGCTTTGTGCTTGCAGGGAGCTGGGTGATGACAGCCATGGCTTTGCAAAATCAGGACATTATAAAGTTTGCCTTATAGGAAGAGCATCATTGGAGTTTATGGTCAGTAACAAATTGCAGAATTCTAAACCTTGTCATGATGGAAATCATGTTTTGTTTGGACTGATGGAAATTCGGTGTTGGGTATTTTTGCTCTGTCAGAATGCAGCTTTGGAACAGAACAAAAAGGTGCCTGTACACTCCAGGGAGGCGAAGAGACGGTCAGGGATGCTTGGGTGGAAGATTCAGTCCCAGCTGGAGGCAGCACACAGGGCTGGTAGTTCTCTCAGACTAGTGTGGTCATGTCCTTCTCAGCTATGTCTCAAGTGGTCACTTCTCTTAATTGGACTGAGAAGTTTCCCACTGCAGAGTCTTACAAAGGATGACCCTGCTGTAATTATGCAGGAGGAACTAAACACTGGGATAGTGTAACTCAGTGAATGCTCCCTGTGTTCGGTTTAAAAATTACTTGAAGAAAATATTCCCCAAATGGTGCCTTTCCAGAGGTGGGTGAGCTCCTCTGCAGTGGCCACATCCCTGGGAAATGGATGTGATTAAGGTTACCTGGTTTTACTGTTGGCTTACTTCTTGTAGACTGAGGATTTGATCAAAGCCCTACAAGACTTGGAAAACGCAGCGTCAGGAGATGCAACAGTGCGGCAAAAAATTGCTTCCCTGCCTCAGGAAGTTCAAGATGTTTCATTACTGGAGAAAATTACAGGTATGAGACTGGAAGATGAATGAATGTGGGTCCAAAGAATAACTTAGAAATCAAAGTGTGGGGTTTTTTTTTTTTAATAATCCCAATGTATCGTGGAGTGAATTCCTGCTTTTGTGTCCTTGCTTTGTAGTTCTGGGGTAATTAACAGATAGCAATCCTGTGAAGTAATACTGAAGATTAAACTTATATAGCTGCTTCCATTTTTTTGGCTTGGACTGAGGCTTTTGTACTTTGAGAGCATCAGCAGCATTTTGCAAGAATATAAAGGAAATTGGGTCAGAGTTCTCAAGTGGATGTGTTTGCTTTTGAACACCTCAGCTGTTAAGATGTCCTGAAGTTTTATCAGACTGTGCTGAGTACACACAGAGTTCTTGATTGCTATATTTTTGAGTTCTGCCAGACTGCTGAGTACACACATACTCCTTGATTGCTGTAGGAAAAGCAAATTGCTACCCCCATTAATCTGTCAGTCTTTGTTTGAATTAACTTTTGCAATTGCATTTGAAAAGTAATTTTAGAATAGAAGCATTTAGAAGTTGAACTGATTTGACTCTTGATCCTGGAGGTAGTTTTAATTTAGAACTCATTATGAACTATCACTTATTCGGTTCTTTATAATCTTACAGTGTCCAGCTGGACTATGTGCAGTTCCTAGGTTTGTGTCAATGCATTTGAAATTACTCATATATAAGAGGAATTAACAAGTGCACACTGTGATTAAATGTAGAAACCAATTGATTTGTTTACCTGAGGATACTTCCAACCTGTTGATAGAGGCTTACTATTCATAGATTTATATCCCCCCTTTCACTGACATCTCTTCAAGGATTAAATGCAGTCAGTTATGTCAGTGTCTAAAATACAGCCCACAAAGGGTGTATGTCCTATTTCCTCTATACCCCTGTGATAACAGCCCTTATTTTCCTGTCAAGCCAGAAGTGTATTTACGAACAAGATGTTACTGTGCCTGCGGCTCATGAATTGCAGCCCTTCTGTCATCAACTGGAAGTTTTAAACTTTGTCCTCTAAATCACCCAACCCTTTGCATGCAGACAAAGAGGCTGCGGAGCGCCTGTCGAAGACAGTGGACGAGGCGTGTCTGCTGCTGGCCGAGTACAACGGGCGGCTGGCGGCCGAGCTGGAGGACCGGCGCCAGCTGGCGCGGATGCTCATCGAGTACACCCAGAACCAGAAGGATGTGCTCACGGAGAAGGAGAAGAAGCTGGAGGTGAGTGCCTGTTACCGGGGCTGGCAAAACAGTTGGCTCACCAAATGCTACCCCTGGACTCCTAATCTGTGGGTTTCTCCTGAGGGAGATGACTCTAGGTGTTGTCTTTACACGATTCCAGGTGTTACCTTTACGTTTGGTTCTAGGTTATCTAGGTTCTGCTTGTCTTTACACTTGGAGTAAAACGGGTAAGAAAGCGGTGTCATATCTGAAGAGTGCAGATCTATTCTGATGTTCAGTCTAGATGTTTCCATGCACCTGGAAGGCCCAGAGCTCTATACTTCTTAAAGAAAAATAGTCTTACCTAACACGTAGCCTATTTTGGTATGACATCCCCCTTTTCAAAGAATCAACCTTCCTTTTGCCATAATTGGCTGGGTTTTTCTATATTGCTTGGTTTTTTGTTTCTTTTCCTGATGGTTAGGTGTTCTTCCTCTGCCTCCTGAGCCCCTGCTTGATTAGGGGAAGCAGTTTAAGCCAGATCTTCTGCTCTCCATCCTTTAACAGCCACTTAGCCACAGTTTCTGTGGTGGAGTGTAAATGGGACTGGTAGTGAAAGACAGTAACTTGTGTTTCCTGTGCAGCTCCTTCGAACAGGGAGGGCAGGACCCTGAAGCAACCTGGGGCTGAGCTGAGCCCCCTTGCTCGAGGTTTTGCAGCCAGCTGTTCACAGCTGTTTATCCGAAATGTGCCTTCTCCCTGGAAGTTCTTTCGGCAGCACGTTGTGGCACTAGCGAGGAGTTTAATTAATGGCTGTGGTTGTATGTCACTCTGCCATCTGCTAAACTGCCCCTTGGCGGCACATTAAGGGTTTCTCTGCACCGAGGTGCTGGTGATGAGCAGCTGCTGTGAGGTGGGGTGGGAGGGGATGTGGAGGACAAAATCTCCTGGAAGGAGACTGTGCTGCAGCAATTGCAGTCTCTGTTTACTCTTATGGCAAACCTCGTACTTTGACAGCTCGGCAACATTGTTCTCAGATAAATTAATTTTGAGTGTTTTCTTTGCAGTGTGTTTATGTTGGAGTTTCTCAGTGTCTTGTGACTGAATTTCTTCAAACATAGCATCAGTCTTATGAGTGAGTCAGAAAAAACATTTTCAGACATGGACACAGATGATGCCATGAAACCAAATCTTGTTTGGCAACTGATTTATTTTCTGTGGAAGTCTTGGGTCAGGTTTTGGGGTTTTTCCTTGCTTAAAGAAGGACACCTATGTGTATGTCAAAAAATACATAAATGACAGCCATACTGCTGTTTGCTTTTAAGAAAGGCAGTAAATAGGTAGCAAAATGCTGCACAATAATGTTTTAAAAGGCCCAGAACAATTCATAATTTTTGAGTCAGTTTGAGACTGTGAAACTGAGAAATCCATAATGACAACATGAAATTAAAATTTTTAATGCATTAGCTGAAATGTTGTGACAATCATGGAGGTTTTTTGTTTGGAAAATATCCTTGTGATAAGGAATGTTACTTCAAAATTGTAACTCTGGCGGAGGCAGAAATGTAATCCTGAAGATTAAGTGTTTTGCTGGCTGAGCTGCTTTGTTAATGGTAGTAATCCTGCTGATGGCAATGGGACAGGCTGCGTGCTCACTGTCAGGTATAAACACAGTTCTTCATTACATTAGAAAATAAAGAATGATCTTATTTAAATATTAGGATCTTATTAAATACCTATTTAGGTTGGCGTCTTTGTCATTCTGCCAGACAAGGTGGCCTCAGTGCTGTAGCAGTCTAAACAGAGTTGCAGGAAATGCCACTCCAACAGTGAACATGAGGCACAATTGATATTCGTGTCAGCTCTCAAACCTCAGTGAGGGATGTTGCCTGATTACAGCGTTCCATTGTTCTGCCCTTGTAGAGGGTTAATAAACAGTGGAAGATGCTGGTTACAGATAAGGCGGCCCGATCTGCTTATCAGTTTTGTGTGAGTCTTTGATGTTCTCACAGTATTGATAAGCCTGGATTTTTCTTTGTAGTGCTAATAAGCATTTTACTAGAAGGATCTGAAACTTGTAGCAATCAGGCAAGGTCTGAAATGAGAAAATGAGTTAAAACAATCTAATTTTACATATCTACTCATTGTAGGCTTTGCTCTCTTGAGGTATCTTTTCCGGAATCTTTGGTCTTATGAGTTTTTCCTCTTGTACTGTAAGTTTCCTGACTTAGATGAGAGGGTGTGTTTGGATAGAAGATGGATTGTTTGCCTCACCATCCTCATCTGGCCAAAGCTGTTGGTTGGGGAGAGGGGCTTCTGGCAGTAATAAGTCAGGGCTATATTTTAAGAGATGGAAATACCTAATTTGGAAATTACTCTGGATTTTTTTAGTATTTTATTTGCTTGCAAAGTCTTTCACTGTGATAGCAATGAAAGTAGCTAATGTGTGTCTTTTTGAAAAGAAGCTTTTGTGGTCTAAAGACCTGCAGTTGTTTACTAATCCTGTTAATGCTGTCCCTCATGAAACAGCAAATTGTCAAAACATACATAAACTCAGTGTGTTTGTGTCTTGTGGGCTAATGCTCTGCATGTCAAACCCCTGTGACAAAGCTCTTGTCATCAGTTGCAGTAAGGCTGTTTAACTGAGGGACACTGCTGAGGAAGGTGGCTTTGGAAAGGAATTACACATCAGCATGCATACAGCTGGCATGAGTGAGGATTGAAACAGTGAGGGGCAAAGAAGCACTGGTGATTTGAAGGGAGAAAGCTGGCACAGAGCCTGAAGATCATAACATATGGTCAGACTCTGGTTTTAGGGTAGCAATGGAAAAAAAATCAAAGTGTAATAATTAGGATTCCATTATCCTGGGAGTGGTATTGTGGTGTTTTCATTGTAGTCTAAGAGCACTTAAGGAGGTAGATTTTCTTTAATTCTATCAGTCAGTAAAATCAGCTGGCCCCAAACTGATACTAAATAGCCTAGAACAAGGCATATCTTTTCGAAGGTAGGTATTCCTCAGTTTAACTTCCTGAAAGGTATGGGGGATACTGTCATTCAACATCTGAACACTGAATTTCTTTTGAAATGGTGCTTCATCTTGCTCAGCAATTGTGAGCTTGATACTGCAGCTGCTGTTTGATCTTCCATGGCTGGGATAGATCAGAGGTGGCCTGGACATTCACAATAGCAGATGACAGGAAATAAAATCCACTTTCAAATGGGCGTAGAACCAGGAACTGTTGTTTCTATAAGAATGAGATGAGGTGTCCTTGTATCTCACATTAGTATTGAACTTCCAATGGAAGTTTCCTGATTTGTGTTATTTTTGGCCATTGCTGCCCCATTACGATTACAGAGCGCAATCAGCTGGGGAGGTTTTTTGTCCTCCAGCACCTGAGCCTGCAGAACTTCAAGGAGAATTGTTTTTTGAAGTCAGAGCACTCTTCTGGAATGCATGGCAGGCAAGGAGAAAAAAAACAGGGAATTAGTTAGTGTAAAACTGAAATGTAGTGGGGAGAACATCCTGTGCTGGTGTACCAGGCAGCTGTAAAATGAAGTCAGATAAATAAATGAGACCGGAAGAACCAAGGAAAGGTAGTGCAAGGAAATGGCAAATTGTGTAGAAGCTTCATGGGTACCTGAAATAACTACTGACCATAGAAAACCTGGAGTGAGTGGAGGGAGAGTTACTTTTAATCTGATGGGGAGAAGAGGCAGAAAAAATAGAGAAAAGATTGTGCATTCAGAATCTTTGGTTTGATTTGCAGCTGGTGAAGGCATTTCTTCCACGTACCTTCTGTAGCTGTGTTGGTGAAAGGTGGCATGAGGAACATGCTGCAGCATAGGCAGGACATGTATGTAGGGCAGTGTGTATGGAGGGGGTGTATGCACTCAAGTAAGTGTGTGCTTACATGTCTGCAGCTATAAATCTAAAGAACATACTGTATTTTAGATCCAGTTTAGGGGAAATGTTCTGACTCTTGGCTGTAGCTGAAAAATTGTCACTTAGAGTCCTGCTGAGAGCTCTGGGGGTTTTTAGATGTTTGTGGGTTTTAATATTCATGGCTTCAAGGCACCTTTAATAAGGTGTTAATGCCGTGCCCACACAAATTTGCAAACCCTCTTTGATAATGCATCTCTGAGGGATGAAGTGCATTCTCGCTTGAGATTTTCTGGACTGCCCAGCACTAGACATTTTCTTGAAATACAATTTAGTTCAGTGGGTTAATAGGCAATTTATTGCTGTGGCGCTTCCACTGCCTGGGTCTCTGTAGCGTGTCACTGTTGGCACGGCTTTGTGGCTGCTGCTTACCTCAGACAGGAATTCTTGGGTTGTGTGGTATATTCATTTCAGTGGTTTAGACAGTGAAACAGGAGATGAAGTTTTAGGGTTCCTGCCAGGAAACAAAATTGTCAGTATTTTACATGCGTGAAGTAGCAGGAGCAGCTGTGGGAACCAGAGTGGGGTCAGGTCTGCGACCCAGGCAGGGAGATCCTGAACTGGAGCACCTGGACACAGTGCCAGACCTGGGTCTGTAGGACCAAGCTGGTGACTGCCAGGTGTGAGCCATTGGTGCCTCTGGATGTGGGACAAGAGCACAGGCTGCTGTTCAGGGATGTGATGAGCTGACAACCACAGGGAATGTGGGTCTGTCGGGCCATGTATGGCTCGAGGCAACAGCTGTGTTTCTTTGTGTGATGCAAAGTTCCTTCACTTTGTAGGTCCTTGTAGGTATTTATAACTATAGTAGTGCTATAATTATAGCAGAATAATACTAAACAATAAAAGCAAATAGAAATCTTACAGTGTTAACATACAATGTTTTTATGCATTTTACTGAAGTGAATGAGTGTATGACCACGCTCTTGCTTAGCTATAAAAGCATTAAGATATTTGGAGAGGTGAATATGTAGCTGTTGGCTTGTGCCCTAGATGTTGATTTTTGTCGTGAACATCAAATGCACCCCCCTCAATGTTTATTTCTGGAAGGGTATTTGGCAAATGAAATGAGGATTTGTGTCCATCATACAGTGGCAGCAGCCCGGGCTTTTTCTGAGAGCTTTTGAACTTTGCAGAGGTTGAGGCATTCCCAGCTGCTGGAGAAATGCTTTGTGGAGGTCTCTACTGCTGCCTTTCCTGTTGTCCTAAGCAAAGAGGAGAGCAAGGAAATGAGTTACAGTTTGAGGGTGTGTAATTCTGCCAAGAGCAGAAACACCATCTCTGCTGAAGTGTGATGAACGATGCTGCAGAAGAAAGAAGCCTTGTCAAATTTAAAAGAGCAAGACTGAACAAATTTAAGGTCTGAAAATGAGCTGAAGACTCTATAAGGAAATGCATCATTCAAGCTCTGATTCCTGGACTGCATCTTTCTGATAAAAACCTCAGATTTGCTGGTTTAGTGCTGTCACAGAATGAGGAAACCTGGCTTCACCCTGGCATTTAGTCTCACTTTGCTGTTGAGGTGGTCCTGATGCAATGAACTTGTGGAATGGCGGAAGTTTTTCTTCCTGTTCTTTTTCTAGTGACTATGTTTTAGTAGTACTTTACATAGGTTAAGTGGCAAGGAACAGAAGCTAAGGAATACCTAATCAGCCTGCTGCAGTACTGTGGTATGTCTAATGTTTTTAAATAGAGGTTTTACCTGAACATATAATCACATGGCTGTCAGACCTTTCATTTCACAATGTACTCTGCAAATTTCTGCTGAGCCTCTGATGCATTTTCCCCCTGACTTGTGGTCTTTTGCTTTCCTACAAGCTGGCTCAAGCTGCGACATATCAAAACTGCGCCTGACCAGCTGCTCTTCCTATTCACTTTCCAAATTCTCATTAATGCTTAGCTAGATGTTTTTTCAGTAGATGCAATTGCTGTGATGACTTACAGCATGTTCCTGCTCGACCCTGAGCAGGAGAGGACGTGTCCAGTGCGCACTCTGAGCCAAAATAGATGAAATCTGTGCTGTGGAACGTGACAAGGTGAACCAGGCCACGCAGCAGTGCTCAGGATGAATTTCCTGTCATGTTGATTACAGTCAGTTCTGTAATGTTCAAGCAAGGCTGCTTTGGAATGAAACACTCTGTCAGATTCATTCAGTGGTGGTTAATTCTGATTTTGCATTTGTTTCAAGGACTGAGTATCTAATTCTCTTGGCCACTGAGGATGTAGAACGCCACGCACTGAAAGGGAATGTTGATTAGCAAGAGCATCCATGTGGCACAGTGCCAGTTTTTTGTGTATCATCCTGAAACTCCTGCTTACAGCAGAAATCTCGTTATTTTGTCTAAAAAAGCAAATAGCATCCAAATACTATTAATCTTAATATAAGCCTACTGAGCAGTGAGGCAATTAGCTCAACACAGAGTACAAACAAAGGCCTCAGAAAGCAGCAGCTTCTTTTAACTGCACTTTTTGTTCTTCAGTTTTATGGAATGGAAGGACCTTGTGGAAAAATCTGCAAGGTGCAGTTTCCAAGCACGTCATGGGCTACATGAAGAACATGGTTTCCCATAAAACCTGCTTTCCAGAGTCCCATGTTGCAGAATATGTCCAGAACTTGTGGAAAAAGCGAAGCCCTCAAGCTGGAAGGGGGTTCCATGTCTCTGCTGCTGTGTTTTCTTGAGGGGAGCAGCCAGCATTGCCTGTCCCAGCTCTGGCTCATGGTCTCTCCACTCCTTGACAGCTCTGCCAGGAGTCAGCACAGCATGTCAGGCCCAGAGGGATGGAGAGGGTTAAGCATGGAGCAGACAGTTTTCTATCATGCTGTGGTGTGTATCCAATCTGTCCAGCAAGTATTCGTCTATTCTAGGAAATCTTGGTTTCTGTGTTACTCCCTTAGTTTCCATTCCTGAATTTAGCGATGTTTTTCTGAGCCAGTTTTTAATGGTTTGGGGGCTGTTGCTGCCTTTTCCTTGTGAGAATTTTTTCTCTCTTATTTTTTCAGTTTGTTTTTTAACAGGTAGGATTTAGGCCTTTGGTGTTGACTAGATAATGCTTGCATTTACTTATTAGTAAGGTGGAATTACTTAGAATTGGAAGGAATATGGTTCTCACGGTGACTTGATTTTTATTTTTTGTCATCATATGCATACAAAAGTCTCTCTTCAAATTGGGAGCATATTCCTGATAACTCAGTGTTCTGTGTAGCTGTCAGTGTAGAGTATCCCTGAAAATAAGGACATGCTAAGAGCAGTATTTTCCTAAACACTTGAAGCTGTTAATTGTGAATCTGGAAGCAGGTTGGTGCTGTTAATATGCAGAGGAATTGTTCCTAAGTCTGTGTGTTTGCCAACAGCAGTGTGGTTTGGACACATCTTGGTGGTACTTCATTTGTCAGTGTGTTTTACGAGAACTGGACTGTCAGGCAAGGCATTGGCAAGATTCTCCCTCCCCTTAGTAGCTCCTTTGGGGAAGGAATGTTGTTTGCATCTAATGTAAGTGTAATGGTCACGCAAATCATCTTCAGCTCAAAAGCCATCACATTCCAGTCCTGACTGTCCATGAGAAGTGGTGGATCCTGGTAGCCCTGTCAGTTTTGCCCTGAAAATGGCAGGACATGAGTCTTTCCATGGAGGTTTTACCTGTTTTTACATAATTGTTTTATGTGGATCCATAAACCCGTAATTGTTTTGTGTGGATCTTGGCAATTCAAGCCATATTTGAGGTATTTTCTTGGCTTATGCCTGGAATTTTCAACTTCTTTTCATCTTCACTGCCCATTTATCAGATCTGGAGGATTTGCTAGCTGCCTTGCCCTTTTTTTTTTTTTTTGTTCCTGTCTTTAGCAGGAATTACTACAGAAAAAAGAAACACCTGCTGATACTCACTCTTGACAGTTTGGCATTCTTGAGGAGGAAGCACTGCCTGTTCTTTCCTGGCTCGATATCCATCACTCCCTGACAATGGCCTGAATTATGGATTTTAAAATATTTTTTAAGATTGTCTTCTGTGGTTCTTCAAGTCCAGCCTCTTCCACCTTCCCTCTGCCAGCATTTGGAGTACAGCAGCACGATAGATGTTCCTGCTGTCTCTGCTGTGTGTGCAGGAGCTGGTGTGCTGCTGTCTCCTGCCTCCAGCACTGGGGATGTGCCAGGCCTGAGCTGAGCACTCTGGACTCTGCCCCTCCCTTTCCCCAGGGTTGGCTCCCATGTTCTTTTGGAGAAGAATCCCAGGTGTCAGAATGCTGTGCCTCCATGGCATCCCTCTTTATCTGCTGCTGTTCTCTATTAATGCTAAAGAATCTGGGGTGTTTGTTTTCGTTCTGTCTTCATCTCGTGACTTTCTCGTCTTGTTTCCCTCTTTAAGAATTCCCCAAAGAGTGTGACTAGAGATGTGGGTGCATTCTTATTTTGGTCCTGATTCTCTGTCTTTCATTAAAACAAGACAACTCCTCACAAAATTAATGTGTGCACCTTGAGGTGTTTTTTTTTTTTTTTTCTGTTACTGTTCTCTAGGCATGAGAACAGCACCCTGCAGTTCATGGAGCTGGGAGGGCTTTGTTTGGACTTGTATATTTCACTGTGTATCCTGTGTATGTTAACGGAAGTATTTGGTTATATTTACTCACTGGGCCTCATAAAGGATTTAAGTTTGAAATAGGCTGTTAAAAGACATTCCTACTTGGTGCTGGCAGGAAATTCATGGGATACACTTACATAGCCGTTGCAGGGGTATCGGGAGTTGTTGCAATTGACAGCTGCTCTCACTGTTCTAATTCAAAATAATGAAACACAGAGAGTGTAAACTCCTTGCTTGTAACCCCACAGGAACTGCTGTGCTTTGATGTTTGGAGAAGGTGAAGAGAATTTCCATCACTGAGAAGGTTAGAAAGTCTGGATTAAAGTTGTAAACTCTTCAGAAAGATGTTTTGATTAAACATGTGCCTAGTTTCATTTGATCTTCAGAGATATAAACTTCTGTTCTCTTTGCCAAATAATTAAGAAATGAAAAGTAAATTGATATTCTAGCTGGCTGTGTGGCAGTCTGTTCTGTGTATGGTGTTTTCCTTAAGCTTATTGTTTCCTGCATTCTGAAGGTGCCATGAAAAGTAGGCCACATGTAGTTGAGTAAAGGCTGGCACATTCCAAAAGAAATTATGTCCTACTGGAGTTTTATTCCTTCTGTTGCTGTCTTCTGTGACTGTTACATGAATGTATAGAATCACAAAACTTTGAAAATTACAGAAACAGTCTTTAATTATCTTCTGTATTGGATAACTTGGATGTATGTTGGGCTCCTCTTAAGTGGCCTCTCAACAGAAATTGACCAAGGTACAGTTCTTTCTTCCATTTTCAGGGTCCAAACTCCTCCTCTCTCTCCTTGTTATGAACACAAGTCACTGGTGTCTCTTGAGACCTGGGGGAATTTCTGCACATGGTTAGGGATTTCTTACTGCACTTCTGCTACTCAATCCAGACCTCATTAGTGGAAAAACCACTTGCAAGTTTCCTTTTCAGAGATTTTTAACTTGCTCTTTTTTTCCATCTGTAATAAAATCCTGAAGATTTTAGTGTCTGTATCCAGTGTGGATGTGCCTTTCCCTGGTTTACATTCAGTGATCCTACACGTGTTTCCATGGTGTCCCTGCCATGCCAGTCTCATGGCACAGCTGCTGGGATTGTAATGTGAGCTCATAAAGGAGGCCCTGTTTGGCAACCAAAACTTGGGTTTGATTTAATGAGTTGAAAGGGAAAATTGGGTTAATTAAGTGTTCAAAATTGATCAAGTTTGAAAGCAGTGAGCATTTTGGCAGCATAGTAATACCTGTCGTGTGCCTCAGCCTGTGGCTTCTGGCAGTGGAGGGGTGTCAGAGGAACACTCTGGCAGCAGCTGGGAGTCAGTATTTGGGGAAGAACACAAGGATAAAGCAACTCTGCAGTGACACTTCTCTCAAATGCTCTATCAGCCCCCGGTGTGGGCTGGTTTGGGGACATGTTACATGTAAAATTAGTAAGGCAGGGCAGGGTTATTAATTTAGGGATGCCAGAGCCTATGGGCAGGCTGTGAATTTGGGGCAGATGGCAGGGTCTGCAGTCGTGCCAGCAGTTGCTCAGGGTACCAGGGCCTGGCCACCTTCTGTGAGTCCTCACCTGGAAGATACTCCTGGCTTAACTAACAGCACTGTTAATTAACCTGTGCTTAATCTGTGTTCTCTTGTCTCTTTCCCTCAGGAATATAAACAGAAGCTTGCTCGGGTAACCCAAGTGCGCAAGGAGCTGAAATCCCACATCCAGAGCCTTCCAGACCTGTCACTGCTGCCCAATGTCACAGGAGGTCTGGCACCTCTGCCATCTGCTGGGGACCTGTTTTCAACAGACTAGAACAAACCCTGTGCCCCAGTTTTCATTATTACCAGCAGAAGTAAGAAGACTCTGGTGTTGGCTGGAAGTCCAGTCTTCCAAGATCTGCAGTAGGAAGGAACTTGCAGACCCTGCTTTGAACCTCTTGGCTGCTCGTACTCACCCTCTCTGTGTACACTGGCTCACGTGAGGGGAGGAAGAGGAGTGAGTTTTGTGAGCTCTAAAGGGAGTGGGGGTGGTCCGTTTAGGCAAACTTCTCTCATCTTTTCCCATACTCTTTAGTTGCTGTTTGCTCTTAGCACTTGTTACCCCCACAAAGATCACAAATCATGTACACACATACCTGGGAAGCTTCCAGAGGAAGATTGACCATGCAGCATCTTCCCTCTGTACAAATATTGTATTATTTCTGAATAAGACTCATCTGTTTTAGTTGGGTTTCTGGGCCCCATCTCTGGGAGCAGTGGAGTGGCTCGTGGGCCTCGTAGGGATGTGTGTGCATGCGAGTCCTGTGCCACGGCAGCGTCAGGGGAAGACATCTGCTCAGCAATGGTACAGGGAAAGGTTTTCCTAAACCTGCAGTTCCTCATACTGATGTGAAGGTAGTTCCCATTTGGCATGGATGTAAATTGAAGTCACAGGCAATAAAAAAAAGCAGCTTTTCTTTGTGAATTAGAGGTAGACTCATAAGTTACACTGTGCTGAGCAAAGCAGAACTGGATGTTACCTAAGTGGGAGTGGAAGTAAATTTTGTTCTAGCTACCTTAGATTTATACCACATTTTTCCTCTTCATTATATGAAACTAGGTGGTGATGGAAGCTTTGATTTAATGACCTGAGAGGCTGGAAATGTGTATGACAGCTGCTGGTGTCCCTGTGACAGGCACTGTTAGGTCTGCTCTCAGGATGGTTACATTGAAAATACAATGATGTAAACTCTCTCCATAGCTTTAGTGAAGTTGTCTGATGCGCAGAAGTTAAATGTGGTATAAATATTTATTTATATAGAAAATAGACCCATATATATGCATATATCCTGTATGCACATGTACCCTGTCCATGCATGTAGATATTAGAAGGATGTACTTAATTTTGTGTCACAGATTGTGAGTTGATTTTTATAATCAGGAAAAGTGTAAAAAACAAAAAAGGTAAATTTAAAAAGCTCTTAATTCCATTATGTTGCTGGCTAGTGTTTTAGCTGCCAGGGGTGTAGTTACATTTCAGTTTGTGTGTTAGGTGTGACAAGCTGGACTCTGGTCACTGAACCATTCCAATCTGGATACAGTTCTGTTTAAATTTAGCACTTCTCACTATAGAACAGGTTCTGTTTCTGGAGACACTTGATCTGGTAACACAGGTTTTGTAACACAGAGGCTGCAGTGAGCTGAGATGCTCTCTCTGTGCCTCCCTGTGGTCTTGAGCTGGTGTCAGAGCCAGGAGAAGAAAATGCAGGAATGCAAAGCTCATTCTGCTCCACATTAATTTATTTTGCAGGCTGTTCTGTAGCCCGGTCAGCATTCAGTTACAGCAAACAACAACACAGCATCTTTTGATCATTCAGTTGTTCAGAAGCTCACATCCTTTTCCTACTGACACTTCCTTTTGTCCTTTTTTAATGCTCCTTGCACCCTCACTGCCCAGCCAACAAATGTTTTTTTTCTCTTTAGTTTACAGGAATTTTTCCAGTGGCAGAACTGTCCGTTCCTTGAGTCACTTTGACTGTGCAGCCTTTTATGGTCCACACTTTAGATTAAGCACTGTACATTCTCTCTGCTTTTGCCAAAAATGAAAAACAAACAAACAACAAAAAAAAAACCCACCAAACTTCAAGAACCCAAACCAAAAGACTCTTTTCCATCATGATTCAGCTCACAGAGTTACCCCGTGGCTGTTTAAACCAAGTTACTTTGAGCAGTGATTGAATGTGTATCCATTATAGGACAAAACCTGTCAAAAACTGATGTAGACAAATGTGTTGGCATCTCACGTTTGTGTTTTGGGCAGATCTGTGAGAAAGTTGTCTTTTTTTTTTATTATTTTTTAATTGAAATGTTTTGATTTTTTTTTTTCCGAATACATGTGTGTGTTTTATTTTGCTTAATTTAAATGAAGTCTTGTGGTTTTTAATTTTATTTGTTTTACTTTTTGGGCAAAGGGCATCTGGTGAACTGGGTGAGATTTTCTGAAGGTTAAACAGATTTCCCCACAGTGTGTCTTTTTTAACAAAAGCTTAAATCTGTATATTAATTGACTTAGGAATTAATTTAGACATATAGGCTGCCATTTGACAGCAGTATATTCTGAAATGTCTCATAGATATCTATTTTTGAATAAAGAGGGTGTCATTGAACAGTAGTGTCCTTGCTTCTTTCCTCAGTGCTCCAGCACCCTGAGGGTTTTGTTTGGGTTTTTTACCCCTCTGAAGCCCAGGCAGTGACTTGGGGAGATCCTTGTGTCAGTTTTTTATGCAGAGTGGAAATGTGGGATTTCTGTAGGATGTGTCAGTTGTTACTCTGGGAAAAAAACAAATAAAAGCCAAACCTGGAATGGGAGGAAGGTGCCTCCCTGCATGTGCAGCAGGAGTTGCTGTTCGAGCAGGGTCAGTGTGATTGAAGCCTCTGAGCTTGGGGGTCTTCACGTTGCCCTGGGAGTTAATTCTGGAGGTTTTGGGGGGACTTCGGAGTTCTTCAATTAACCAGTCTGCGACAGCCTCTGTGGGCAAACAGTGATTGTTTCATATGCCTTGGAGAGTATCTGCAAAGCGGATTATGTTTTATACTGATTTACAAATCCTCCCTTAAAGGCAAGATTATATTTAGCACTGCTTTCACAAAGCCATGCGGAGGTTGGGCTGTGTTGTGGGAGCAGGAGGGAGCTGGTGTGGTTCCTCCCCATGAAAACCACCTTTGTGTGGTGTTGCAGGAACTAAGGTGAGGTTTTCAAAGACAAATGTGACAAGGTACTGGCTGTCCTTCCTTGCCTTTGCAAATCAGGTTTTTGTTGTTTTTTTAAGAGCTGGAACAAACGCCTCTAAAAATATTTGACTGTTAGGCATCTGTCTTTGCAGTTCAGTACTTCAGTGCACTGGTGTGCATGCCCTACTGTGTAACCACGGAATGGTGGCTTATGCACCTGTACAAGGTGAGGGACTCGCTCCTGACTAACTGGCAGGTCAGTCTGTGAGATCCCAGGTTGTCATGGTGATGAGGAAGGGCTGGCAGAGCCTTGGGGTGCTGGAGGCTTCTTGTGGGCAGAGGGTGGGTAGTTGTGCTGCCAACGTTTTGACCCAGGGCAGGCTGCTGTGGACTTTGTCTGGTTACTTGGGCCAAGTTTTGATACATTCCTGGTCAGTTCCAAACTTTATGTATATTTATCTAGGATTAGATGGAAAAGGTGTAAGCTGTCCCTAATGCTCTGAAAAAAAAATGACCTGGTAAAACACTTGGATGAAACGTCACAGCAGACTTGGTGCCAGTCTGTTGGAGTGAGGCCAGGACATGTATTTGCCACTGATTTTGCTGGCTTTAGGGGTGTGCCACAGGCATCCTTTGCCTCTGTCTCACCTGCTAGAAGGCAACAGTAGGTAGGAAACACGTTCTTTTTTTGTATTTTCATTAGTGGCTTCATGTAATGATGTTTAGGAAGAAGTTTAATGAAGGCCAAGGGCTGTGTGCTGGAGCAGATGGAATCGTGGTCATGCTGGTCATGTACAGGTTTTGAGGCAAAACTCAGGAAACCCTGTGACCAGCCAGCATGGGAGGAGGATGGATAAGGAAAATGAACATTTTGGGAACAGAAATGTCTCCTGGGTGCAGAGCAGCCTCAGGGACCAGTGTTCTACAGCCCATCGAGGTTGGATTCTGGGCAGGGGTTGCAAATCTGTGTCCCAGTGTTTTCCCTTGGCACAAAGATGTGATGGGTTGCAGCTTGGCTGATGCATGGTGGCCAAGCATGCTGCTGACAGAGCAAAGCTGTGTGACTACTGATAGTAAATCATAAGCAGATTTAGGGTCTTGTCACCTCTTTCCTGGAAGAGGCAAGTCTTGTTCTGTCTTTCTGGGAAAGGACAAGGCTTGTTCTGGGAAGGGACAAGCAGCTGATGGGTCAGCACATCCCTCTGCTGCCAGTGCCCAGCTGATCAGTCCTTACTGGTTTGTGTGTGTGAGGGGCTGGACAGGGACCTCACGGGATGGACAGGGGTGCTCTCCTGGGAAGCTGCATCAGGGGCCTGGCAGGCACAGAGAGGCTGTTGGAGTTATCCACGGGATGGCCATGCTGGAAGAGGCATCTCTCCGTAGTATCTCCTGCACCTCCCATGGCTGTGGAATGGTTTCCCATGAGGGTGCAGTGGGACCTCCTGCCATTGGGGTTTTATTGTCTCTTTTGCTGTTTGATGGTGCCTCAGTTGTCTCGTTGGACCAAGGAGAGTAAAAATGTGTCCCCTGTTTGTGGAGGAGGAGAGAGAGCTTTGGACAGACAGTAGCATTTGGAAATCCCATAGATTTGTTCTTGTGAAAGCTCTGATTTATGGGAGTTTGTTCTAGTTTCGATCCATCAATGAAGGTAAGTTAAAGGTCATCAAGTCTAAAATGAGTTTACAGTCAGTTCTTGGCAAGTCAGCATCTCCAGTGAGCCGAGGTATATCCATAACCTCCCCTCCACGAGAATGCTCCCGCCTGGCTTTGGCACTTGGACTAGCACTGAATTACAAACCCTCCCACGTGATGGATGCTGGAAATATTTAATGTATAATTTACTGCTTGCAGGGTGAGAGTGCCAAAGGGTCTGATGGACGCAGCCTGGGACCATGCCAGTGATCCAGGATGAGCACAGGGAGATGGATGCAGTGTGGTACCACATCTGTGTGATCTGGATTGGGCGCAGGGAGGTCGATCTCAGCTCTGTGGATAATGGAGGAAAAACCAGCCCTGAAAGCCAACCCGTGCTGCTAAACTGTAACTGCAGGGTTTGGAGTCTGTTCCCTTCTTGTTGGAGCAGTCTTGCTCTGCTGAGGCTCAGATGGATGGGAGTGACCTTCAGGAATAGCTGTGCTAATGTTTATTTTATCAGGACCCAGCTCCGAAGCAGCGGAGCTGCTGGTTATTTTTAACCCAGGCGCTGAGCAGCTGGACGCCTGGCGCAGCAGAGCCCAGTAACAAATGCTCTAAAGAGGGGCCCTGCATCATTGCTGGGCTGAGGAATGTTCCTGACAGGGAAGGCAGCGCTGGTTCGTGCTGTTAACTCCTTCAGGATTCCTTGGGGCTCCATGTGCCCTTGGCACTGGTGTTTAGGGGGTTGGTGCTGCCAGACTTGGGGCCCGGCATGGCCTCCACCCCTTGCCCTGAATGCAGGAGGAGAGAACCCCTATTCCTTTCTCTCCTGGAGCTCTTGCCCTGTCCCCATGCCACAGGGTGGGTGCTCTGCCCCTTGGGAAAGCTGCTTGGGCAACTCCTCATCCCTCCCTGTGCTAGACCCCACCTCCCCACTTCTATCCCTACTCTACCCCACAAGAGTCCCAGCCTACCCCACATGGATGTTGGGCAAGGAGTTGCTGGGTCCTGCTGTGGAGAGAGGAAGTGCAAGAAGAACCTTTTTGGGTTATGTTTGAGAAAAGCAGGACAGGGAGATGTGGTGGTTAAAGTTCCAAAGGGTAAGGGGAGATGGATCATGTGGTTCTCCTGGGGAGTTTTCTTGAAAGGCTTTATTGGCCAAACAATCTGCTGCTGCACGTGAGGCCTGGGCTCTGCTGTGCCCACTCCAGTTCCATGCTGGGAGCAGGAGCTGGAGCTGGGGCTGAGATGGGTCCTTGGCCTCCCATGGGGAAAGCAGAGCCAGGGTTTGGGGAGTTCTGGCCATGCTTGGGGAAGCAGCAACTGTGTCTGGAGCACTGCACATGGAGATTCTATCTCATCCTAAAGATAAACAGAAAGGGAAGTCAGAGAACGGGCTGTCCTTGGTGGGAAACGCTCCCAGCTGCCCATCCAGCCTGAGTCATGGCCGGGATGGGAGACAGCACAATGTCAGGGTGACTGGGACCAGCCAGTGTGAGCGGGGTCCTCCTGTCCCACAGACTGTCCCCCTGGGCCTGTGCGTCCCCTGGGGCTGCAGTGACTGTGGGACCCTGTTGGACACCACCATCTCTGTGATGGTTTTCATGGTGTTTGTTTGTAAGAGAAGGGAGGTTCCCACCCTGTTTGTGGGGAGGGTGTGGGAGGGCCCTTCTGGTATGGAAAGTGGTTTACCTTCAGTGAAGCTTTGACCCTGGTTCCAGGTGTGACACAAATCCCCACTCTCCTCCCGCATCCCTGTGCGGGATCCAGCTGCCCCTTCACCTGCCCCAGGCTGGGTGGACAGCTCTGCCCAGAGCCTGGGTGTGCAAGACCTGTTGGTTTGATCACTTGTAGTGTTCTCTCTCCAGTTCTTTGTGCACGATATGGAACCATTCCTGACAGGGGAGAAGTTACCTGGGAAGGTGCCTTGGGGGCTGAGTGGAGACCACCCTGAGAACACCAGACCAGGCTGATTTGGGGCACAGGGGTTGGCCAATGTGAGGCCAGTGTGGCTGCAGTGCCTGCCATGGCAATGACCCCCCCACCTGCGTGCTGGGCTGGGAGAACTCACCTCCCACCCACATGGATGCTGGGCAAGGAGTTGCTGGGTCCTGCTGTGGAGAGAGGAAGTGCAAGAAGAGCCAGGTCTGGCTTTTAAAGTGAAAAATAGAGTTTTTATTCAGTGTTTGCATAGTTGATTCATATCAAGGTAATGTCCCATCCCTCCCTGCAGCATCTGCAGTGCCAGGACAGTTACCGAAGCCAATGCCCGGCTGTACCCAAGCAGGTTATTTGCAGTATTTATTTAGATTTGGTTTATAGGTATATGGTGCATAGACAGCTTTGTGCTCACAGTACAAAATCTTTCTCTATAGAGCTGCAGTCAGAGGATGGCAACGGCGGGGGCTGGAGGGGTCGTTCTGCTGCTGCCTCTATGGAAATGGGCTCTGTGTGCCAGGGCTGCCAGCACGGCACAGAAGAGGGGGCTGGCACGGGGGTCCCGGTGTGCCCAGTGCTGGGGGACAGGCGGGACAAGGATGTTCCACCCCACAGGGTGAGAGAACAGTGGTGAAGTGAGCGACTGCCACAGCAGCCCGCAGACCCCAGCAGCCCCTTTGTCGTGTCCATGCTCTCAGGGAGGAGCGTGGCATCACTGCCACTGTGCCGGGGTCAGGCTGGGCTCTGGCCGTCATCCTTCTGGGGCCATCTTGGGCTAAAGCGGGTGGGGGGCCAGCGAGGCAGGGTTTCTGCAGCTGGAGGGCCACGGTAGCTGCTCACATGGGCTGGGGTGCGATGATGACGTTGCGGTAGCTTTTCACCCCCGTCAGCTGGTCACTCTCAAAGTCCACCATCAGCTTCTGCAGCCCCGACAGCCGCGGCATCAGATCCATCCGGAATTTGGCCTCCGCCTGCGGCTCCAGCGGCTCCTCACTGTGGGAGGGCAGGGAGTCATTGTGGCCCTTGTCCGAGCCCCTTGTCACCCTCCCAGGGCCCACGGTGCCGCAGGCCCCTGGTAAGCAGGGACCCTGTGGGGTGGCCCAACCCCTTCCCCAGTGAGGTGTGGGCTAGGGATGCTCTGAACAGGGACCAGCATAGCCCTGGCTCCTGCTGTGCCCCATGACTGCCCTCCCTGGGGGCTCCAGACACAAAAATCCACCCCATTCCCAACATCCCAGCCAGGTGAAGCAGGAAAAGCTCTTACAGCTCCTTGACAAAGTGCCCATCGGTGAGGCCGGTGCCCTCCACCACGAACACGCAGCCATTCAGGGGCACCGCGAGGGGGTTCACCAGGCTGATCTCTGCCACCAGCTTCCGATTCTGCATCGGCTCTCCTAAAATCTGCAAGCAGGAAAGGTTGGACCCCAAGCACCACTGATCCTGGGAGCCATGGTGCTCCCCCTGCCTTGGGGCTGAGGCAGGACCATAGGAGGATGCAGGTCCCAGGTGATGCAGCCCTGCTCAGTTAAGCTCAGTGAAGCAGGACCTGCTGCCCAAGCCCCAGGGGCAACCCCCCAGATGATCACAGCAACTCATTCCCCTCAGACCTGCCTGGGATGGGACATTGGACCCTTACCCTGATCTTGATCTTTGGATTCTCAACATAAATATCCCTGACAGCCACGAGGATGTCGCCTGTCTGGTGATCATTCAGGAGAGCCACCACCTTGATGAGGTTGTCCTGGGTCAGTTTGTCCCTGTACTCTTCGTACAGGATGCGCAGGGGCACCCTCTTCTCTGGAAGGGGAAGCAGAGAGGGGTCAACACCCACGGCAGCTCCAGCCCAGAACCCACAGTCCTGCACTGACACCCGGCTGCTGCTGGCATGGTTTGGGCTCCCCAGGAGCTTCTCCATGTGCCTTTCAAGGACAGGGGAACCGGGGTTCCTGCAGGGCTGGGGCTCCAATACTGAGGGCCAGAAGGGACGTTCAGGGTGTGGGGATGGGAAGGAGCCATGTCCCACGGCAAGGCTCCAGGGTCACACCTGCACCAGGGGTCCAGAGTGTCAGCCCTTGGCAGCCACTGTGGGCACTGGGAGGCAGCCTGGGCCCTGGCAGCTGCCCTCACTCAGCCCTCAGTGCTGTTTATCTGAAAGTCCTTCAGGGATGGGGCTGTCCAGGGGGAAGGACAGGGAAGGAGGCTGAAGGCAACCAGTGGCAGAGTTGCCTGGAACAAGGAGCCCAGAGTAGCTGTGACCATGAGAAATGGAGCCTGGCATTCCCAAGGCAGGATCTGAAGTGCCATAGCATCAGCTGAGGCTGTGGGGAGAGGAAGAAGCTTGGCTTCCCGCACTGGCACAAAGTGCTGGGGTGCCCTAAAGGATGCAGTCTGGGAAGTCCTGAGGTCTATATTCTGAGGCAGGAGCTGAGGATAGAAGTTTCAGGAACTCGTAATTAATGTTTCAGAGAAAATGATGATGGATCAACTTTTGGACAGGAATGTTAAGTACCCCAAAGGCCACAGGGCTCCTCTAGCAGGGTGAGCACGTGTCCCCACTCCCCCATCCAGCCCTGCAAAAGGTGCCAAGTACCTGCTAGTGCTTCTGCCAGCATGAGCAGAGGCACATCCCTCTCCCCTCTGTGGTGGCAAGAGCCAGCACATTCCTCATGCCTGTGAAGCAGCTCAACACCTGGCAGAGTGCCAAGCTCTTCGTTTTAGAGGACCAGTGAGGAGCAGGGCTCAGTGTAGGGTAAACATTTGGCTGTTCCAGCACAGCAGATGTGTGGACTTTCCAAACCCTGAAGGGTCTCTGGCAAACTCACATAGACCCAAACTTGTGCTTAATGACCAGATGGTGACGTTCACGTGTGGCAGGGGCGAGGGAGGTTCGGGGGCCGTGCCAGGACAGCTCTGTGGTCTAATGCCCACCCAGGGAGACACCAAGAACTTCAGCATTGCTGGCCAGCAAACTCAGTGCTTCTCACTTCCTCCAGCCTGGGACCATGCACTCAGGGCTGAGCCGGGCCAGTCCTGCTTTCCCTGATGTGGGAAGATCCCACCAGAGAGCCCAGCCTAGCCCAAAGACTGTGGGAAAGCAGTAGGGATGCAGACCAGTGCCATGGAGCGCCTGGGGATGGCAGCCTGGGTGTGCCCAGCTCGCTCCCTTGGCATGACAGCTCCAGCAGTAGTGGTTTGTCCAGCTCCAAATGCATTTCCAGCTTCTTCCTGAGCAATTTCCTCATCCTCTCATAAAGATTAAAAATCCACAGTGGTCGTTAACTAAGGAGGATGTCCCCACCGAGCAGCTGAACACAGACTGACCTGACCCCGGTCCTGGTGAAGCAACCCCTTCACCACCAGTGGGTCTCTTACCTGCCCTGGGCTCAATGTCGATGTCAGCTGGGTCCGTGAGGCCGCACAAGGGCCCGACGGTGCCGTTGTGGCTGGTGGCGCGGGCGCACAGCGTCACCCTGCAGACACGCTCCTCGTCTGTGTTGTTGCTGACGACGGCAAAGACATCGAAGTCGCTGCCCTTGTTTGCACCCTCTGACACCTTGATCCTGAGGTGCAGCCCCTCATCCTCCTCCCCGATGGACTTCTTCTGATGCTCTGCCTTCTCAAACACCGCCCGCTCCTCCTCAGACCCTGCGGTGCACAAAATCCCTGTGATTCCCTGGAGTACAGGGAGGGCCTGGTCTGGGCTGTTCTGCCCTGAGCCCTGAAGCCCTCCTGCTGTGGTTGTTTCCCAGCAGCGACATCCCTCCCTGCACATCTCTGCCCCTCAAACCCTCCATACCCTCCGGGTATTTGTAGCTGTGGGTGATGTCCTCCCGGCTGTCCCTGCCTACGCTCTTGGTGCTGATGTACTTCCCCACATCTGAGGATCGGATGCTCTGCTTCTCCATCCCGTCGCCTTGCACCACCCAGTACACCACGTCGGCGTTCACCTCCGCAAAGATGAAGGGGATGTCGTACTTGAGCTGCATGTCACCCTCTTTGATGGCTTTGACAGGGGCTGGCCCGCAGCAGTAAACTCCTGCATGGAGTAGAGCCACTGTCACCACCCCAGGGTTCAGCCACAAGGGGTGGCTGTGGTGGGGAGACCCAGCGCTGTCAGGGTGTGAGGTGGATGGAGCTTCTGTGTGGAGCACGTTGTACCTTCACTCTTCTCCTGGGGCGTCGGGTCCAGCGCCTGCCACCCATCATAGCCAGCTGCCAGGTCTGGACGGGCCATCCATGACTCCACCCAGCAGTGGAAGTTCCTGCAAGGGAAACCAGGACGTAGAAGTCTCAGCCTCCCCCAGCACCTGCCAGGCTCTGGAGAAGGGGCAGAAGTAGCCCAGGGGTGGCAGACTGGGGTCCTGCCATGCCACTCACCAGATCTTGTCCCAGGACGATCTCTCCTGCTCCCCCTTCTCGTTGACGTAGCGGTCAATGGTCAGGTTGGCATTTGTGTCATGGGCTGAGTTGTAGTTGGTCACCACCCGGCTGGGGACTCCCAGGCACCGCATGACTGCGGGGAGCAGGGCAGGGTGAGATGGGCCCAGGTTTCACCACTCCCATCCCACAGAGCCCCACGTTTGAACAGCTCCTGCCCTTCCCTTTGCCTGCCAAAGGGGTGCCTGAAGAGTGATCCCCAGGAGAAGCCAGTGCACGGGCAAGCTGGGTGGCACCTGGCTCTGACAGCCTGACGGGTTTGATATTGCAGCAAAAAAAAAGGCACAAAAAGCGTCTGTGAGAGCTTTAGAGGTACTGTGGGCAGCCGTGCTGAACCCCAGATTTCATCTCCCAGCTGTCTTTCACTGCGCAGGGAGCTCCCCAGGGAGCAGGGAGGCAGTTACAGTGCTTCAAAGGAAGGCTATAAACTCTGCGAGTCGCTGGAAATCCACTTTAGTTTTCTGCTATTTCTCTCCTCTAAAGAGGGTCTCGTCTGTCTGTGACACATCAATGCTCTCGCAGGCAGAGTTTTTCTTGGGGCAAAGCTGCACGAGCATATGTGAATGTTTCCCAGCAGCTGCCCGTCAGGAATTGTTCTCCTCTTTTTCCCCTGTCTGACTGCCCTGGTGGCCATGACATTATTTTGATCTCAGTGGATTCATGACTTTATTGCAAACTTGGCCTTAAAGCCACTTCCCTCACCCCAGCCTGCCCCAGTCCCTCCCTTGCTGCCTGGCCAGGGAGGCAGTGCTGAGTTTAAAAAAATTCTATTATTTTTTCCCTCTATTTCCTGACAAACTAGAGCAACAGAGAGCTAATTGCAGAGGAATCATTGCAGGCTGATTGCAGCTCTTCCCTCTGGATGCAGCACCAGGAGTGGATGGAGGGTAGGGGCTGGGGTGGGAGATTGGGGGGAGATGGGTGACCCTGTCCTGTGGGGGAGACCAGAGGCATCTGCTCTCACCCGTGCACGCCACAGCAGCAAAGACCCAGCACTGGCCATACTTGACTGGCTGGCACCCAAATTTCTTCCACCTCTTGAGAATATCCACACTCCCAATCCAGGCCATGGGGCTCATCCCATCCTCGTAGCGGTTGTCCCACCGCCCAAACAGCACCCCCCGGTCCTCGTCATTACAGTTTACCTGTGGCAGGAGAAAAGGGGAGGGATGGAGGGGCAGGAACAGGCGGGGGAAGGAGAGAGAGAGCCTTTGCCCCATTCACATGCCCTGTCACCCACATTAGCATCCTGTATCCATGCAAGAGCTCGATGGGATGCAGGTGGACATGGTGCAAATTAGGGATGAATTTTAGAAACACATCCTCCTGCCTGGGAATTTGGGAGTGATTACCCAAAGCCGCTCCTGGAATGCTCTGTGCCCACCCCTGCTATTTGTTTCCTCTGGAAAGGTTCTTATATATATAGGAGCAGTAACAGGGAAAGGATGTAAAGGGGACAGGAAACACCCCAGAGAAGGAAAATGGTGTTAACTGGGGGGGGGTGATGGGGTGACAAATGCTGTCTGTCACAGCTGTAGCTGGGGGGCGTTTGCACCCCAGGGAATGTGGGGTGCTGGGGCCACCCTGCCGGGTGCACCCCAGACTCACCATGGCGCTCACCACCCTGCCAATGTACACGGGGTCATTGCGGCGGGAGCAATCCCGGTTCTGGTCCCTCAGGTGTTTGGGGTTTATGTCCAGCATGTTGAGGCAGATGTCTAAGATCTCATCCTCGAACTGGTGGAGAGCAGGGAGAAAAGGTTGTGTGAGGTCCCCACAGGGGCTCTGCCACCTCTGTCCTCCCTCTCTGGCTCAGGGATGTCCCTGCCAGCAGAACATGCTGGGTATGGGGGTCACACCTCCTCAGGGTCCCCTCCCCCGCCAGCATCCGCTGAGTGACGTCCCCACTGTCCCCACTCAGCCTGTGAAGCCCCTGGGTGACCTCCTGCCTACATACTGTAGCTTCCTGTAACCGCACGGGGGTCAGGGCATGGACCTGACCTCTGGGAAAACCTATTTCCCATCACAGCTGAGTCACAGCCCTTCCTTGAATTGAGGCGCTGGTCCTGTGGAGGCCACGGGCACCCCCACTCCTGCAGGCACTCAGCCCTTTGCTCGGGAGGGCGGCTGAGCAACCCCTGTGCCCCAGGGACTGCTGCTCGGGGTGTGGGCGCTGCCTTATCGGCACCCCTGGCACAGTGCCCGGGAATGCCTTATCAGGAATGGGCTCCTGGCACAGCAGGGCCACCCCGATTAGGAACACATGGCCATGGGGCCCCCAGGAGCCATGGGGAAACATTCCCCTTGTCTTGCCACATCTTTAATTCAGCACATTCCCTCTCGGAAATGGGATTCCAGTTTCTTTGACCCAGGGCTGGCCTCCAGGGTGCTGACAGCATTTGGGGTGCATGTCTGTGAGGGGCACACACGTGGCACCAGTCCCTGTGTCCTGCAGCACCAGAGCTGCACGGCCTGGATCAGCCAGGGGTCCCAAGGGTCCCGGGAGGCCTTGCCCACTCACCTGGCCAAAGTTCCACGGGATGGAGAAGATGTAATCACAGGTACCCTGGTAGATAAGCCCGTGCTGGGACAGGACATACTCACGTCGCTCGTTCTCGTCACGCATGAAAACGGTGTCCTCTGTGGGAACAGCAAGTGGTGAGGACAGGGTTCTGCCCTGCACATACAGCTTCCTGACCCCCTCCCTGTGGATGGATCCGGTGGGAAATGAGGCGCCAGGGGCTGGAACTACTCATGCCTTAAACAGCTGCTGGGGAATTTCAGCCCAGGTTAATTAGAGTGGATGGGAAAACTGCAGCGGGTTTGTGGCTTGCTTTTCATTCTTTCTCATGTCCCTGTCTTTCCTCCCTTTTATTTAATGGAGATGGATGTTTCCTCAGGAGGGGAGACCTCCCTGGGGGTGCAGTGAGCAGTGGGAGTGGGCGTGCTGGCTCAGCACAGCCAAAGCCATTTCATTCGCAGCAGCTCCTGCTGTGGAAATCAACATTTACTGGAAATGTTTGCAGAAGGAAACCCCACACGTCCACCCCCAGTGCTCAGCACAGCCCTGGTTGAGCAGAGCTTCCTATGGCCCCTTATCTCTGCAGATCCAGCATGGGACATTTCAGATCCAGGAAACCAGCCAGTCCAGGAACAGGGGAAGGACAAGGAGAGAGGAAAATCCCAGGGCTGTTAAACCTTACAGCACTGAGCCAAACTTCCCTCTGGGTCTGGCTGCCCAAATTTCACCTGGACAGTGATACCCCTGTCAATGAGTCCATAGCTGGGTGCCTGGGTGAGGATGGGTGGGAATGGGCCAGGTGGGGGCAATTAGGGACAACTGGGGGCATTTAGAGGCTTTTCCCCTGTCCCCTGCCTGCCCAGGAGCTGGCACCAGGGACTGCCCAGGGCTTTACACCAGCACCACAGTGGTGGGCACCATGTGGTGGGGGCAGCCTGGACAGGGCATTGGGTGTTTGGGGTGGTGGCAAAGGCGCTGTGTGTGTTGTAGGGTGAGGATGGTGCTCTTGGCCCTGACCTATTGCAGGGATTGTGTGGAGATGGAAGAAAAGGGAGGGTTTCTGCTTAGATCTGAGCTCAGAACAGGGCTTAGGACACCTGGGATCTGCAGTGGGATGAGACCTGTGGGGGTGATGCTTGGGGAGCATCTTGCCTGAACCTTGGGATCCCTGGACTCAGAGAGGTGAAAGCCCACCTGGGTGCCAGGGGTTGAAGAGCAGGACAAAGTCCCCAATTTGGAAGCTGGAGCCCTGGTAGTCAGTGCGGGTCTCCAGGGTCATGCTGTAGCGGCCGATGCAGGCGTTGGGTGGGGAGCAGAGGGAGACAGAAAGGGACTCCCCGTCCTGCTGCTGGTTCACGGCGCTCCAGCACGATTCCTCCGGGCAGTCAGTCATGACAAAGTGGAAGCTGGTTCCTGATGTCTCATTGGGGCACGGCCCTGTCAAGAAGGAGTAGGTCAGTTCTCCCATTGCTCCAGGGCCCCTGGAAGTCCCCTGCCATGGAGGCTGGACCAAGGGGACCTGCTCCAAGCCCCCCTCCCCTGTGGCAGCTGCCTGGATCTTGGCTGTCACAGTCTGGGAACATTCACCCTGTGGTTTGTCAGGTACTGAGGGCCCAGCTGAGGGGAGCTCAGACACATCTCTCACTGTTTGGGAAGGGACAGATTCGCCCTATGAGCATCCCTGGGACAGCAGAGCACAGGGGGTGCTTGCCCTGGTGGTCACCCCAGAGCCAGGTGTCTGTTCTCAGCTGCACCCGCTCCTGCCTCTCCTCTGAGCAGAGCTGTTGAGTCCCTGTACCCACATAGCCCGGTCCTGCCACAGCCCACGGCATGGGGGCTGGCAGACCCCCGCCACGAACCCCAGACCCCCGTCACTGGGTGCCCCAGGATGTGTGTGCAGCCTCAGGCGTTGCTGCAAACATCCCATGACTAGGGATGACCTCAGTGGCCAAAGCGCCGAGCCTGGGACAGTGTGATCCTCGCTGGCCCCTCCAAGCTGCAGCCATGGCCAAGCCACCTGCACCGAGCCAGCTCCAGACCCGCTCCCCGGAGCGGTGACGCCCAGCCCGGCCGCGCAGCTCCCTGGCCATGCAGTGCCTGGCCGGCAGCCGAGGCAGCGGTGCCACTGCTGTCCACTCACCCGGCCGGAGCACAGCCCCGGCTGGTTCCCCACCAGCCCGCGCCCACAGCGTGGGCGGGACGCCAGGCCAGTCACCAAAAATACTCGTGAACTCATGGAAGTGACACAGTTTCTCCTCCCGGGGAGGCTGGGGCTGAGCTCACGGTGTCCTTTCGGCAAGAGCCAGCCCGGGGCTGCTGTAGGAGCCTGCCCCCCTCCTCTTCCTCCTCCTCCTGCCTCCACAGCCCACATCATCCCCCTGGACTCCGGCACCTGAATGGGGCTCTGCCAACACGGCTACTGCAAAAACGCAGCTCTGTTTTCACTCTATTCTCCCTCCCCTCTTTCTTGTGGGAGGCGGCACATGACCTCTGTAGCTTTGTTGTCCCAGGATGGGGGAACAGGTCTGGCAGTCCTTGCCTTGCCAGGTCCTGCCCCAGTGAGGAATGTGCTGGGGCCGGTGGGGTGGCACTGCCTCGTGCCTCTGCGAGCAGCAAAGCACCTTTGCCCCCTTTCTGCAAGCGCTGGCGCTGGGCTCCAGCCCAGAGGAGCCTCTGCCAGCCTGTGCCTTGGCCTGGGAGGCTGTGCCTGTGGCTACTCCCCCTGCAAAACCAGCCCGGGACTGCCTGGCTGTAGCATGGCCTGGAGAAGCCCGGGGGTGGGAGTGGGTGGGCAACCCCCATGGGGCTGCTAGGGCACCGAGGGGGCTGCTGGTTTAGGGTGAAGCTGGGAGGTGCTGGGTTTTGTTTTGTCACCAGAGCTTTTGGGATGGAAAAAGGAGAGTTTTACTCTACGAGGAAACCTGGGTGCAGTTTTACTTTGAATTCTGGCTGGGTTGACTCAGCATGGTGCCTCAGCCCCAAAATAGCGCCTGCCTGAGAAATAGTTTCCTCTCACTTTGCTCTGAGCTGGCGGGCCCGAGCCCCTGCCCGGCGGCTGCACCCAGCCCTGGCTGTGACAGCCACAGCCCAGCCCTGGCCTGGCTCAGGGGGCTGTGCTGGGGAAGCTCCATGGGAACATTTCCTTTCTCCAGTGTTCGTGTTTCCTGAGCAAACCTCGCTCTGGGGATGTCTGAGGGGCAGCAGGGCTGGGTGTAAAGCCCATCAGCAGAAATGCTGTGATACCCCTGCCTGAAAAGATACACTTTGCTGACGTTTCTCAGAGGGGCAGGAGGGGTGGGCAGGATCCTGGCCGCAGCCAAGGTACTTGCTGGTGAGCTGGAAGCTCTGGCATGCCCTGAGTCTGGCTCGACCGTGGGAGGAGGATGGGGAGGAAGTTATGATGCTGGTGGCTTCTTGTTTTATTTTTTTATCACTTCTCTTCCACTTTCATTAAGGAGATGAGTTTCTACCTCTTTTTCTGGTTCTGATATAAAAGCTGTGCACAGCGCCAGCCTCTGCCAGGCAGGAAACAGGGACTGTGTGACACGGGGCAGGTGCCGTGGTGCAGCCCCCGTGGGAGCACAGGTGAGCCCTGCGGCAGGGGCAGAGGGTGGTGACACCTACACAGCCCTCCCTCGCGACACGAACGTGGCGGCACTCACCTGTCGCGACGTTGAAGGCGAGTTTGTCCACGCCCTCCTCGTAGCCGCGGCCCGAGAAGCGCAGGGTGATGGTGAAGGGCTGCCCCCGCCGCACCACCAGCACCTTGCAGCCCATGTCCGCCGTCCGGTGCTCCTGCCCGTTGCGGTCGCAGTGCAGGTCCCATGTCTCCAGCACCAGCTCTGCAAAGGCAGCGGCACGTACAGCTCTGACCCTGGGACGCGCCACGCAGCCCCGACGCTTGGGAAGGAGGGGTGGCTGTCGCCCACCCTGAGCCCTGGGTTGGGACCTCGGAGAGGGGTCTGAGCCTACCCACCCACACTGCCCTGTGCTTCCAGATGTCTCTGGCAGAGCATCTCTCCAGGAGGGCACTGTGACCGTGCCACACTCTGAGCACCCCTCAGGAGCGCTCTGAGGGCTGGGCTCCCATCGTGTGCTGTGAGAGGGGCACAGCTTTGGCAGCCGAGCTCACAGCGACTTTTTGCCCTCCTGATCCAGCGCTGTGCTGTGTTGTGCCGTGGAGCTGCCTCTGTGGTATCACATGTGCTGCCAGAGCTGTGCTGGGCCTGTGTCTCACAGCACCCAGCACTGGAGCAAAGTCCAGCGCTCAGCTCTGCTCTCAGGGGGCCTTTCACTGGCTTTCACTTTCACTTTGCTGTCGGTGTGCCCCCACCCCAAGCATGCGCTGCTGACTGAGCCCAGGAATGTCCAGGACGATCCTGTGCCTCAGCCAGGCCTCCAGCAGCTTTACTGTGCTGCAGCTGCTGACAAATTGGTGAGAGCAAGTGTAGATTCGGTGACAGAGGGTGTCTGATGCCCCGGACATGTGCAGGCTGCTCTGCTCTGCTCACAGCCCAGGCAGGGCTATGTGCTGGAGCACCAGCAGCCACTTCCCCACTGCCCCAGGCGCTGTGCTGGAGCAATGAGATGTCGTTCATCATCACTTGAGGCCACTGACCCCTGACTGCTCTGTGGTGACGTATTAATCACCAGAATAAGAAAAAGCATTCTGTGCAGGAGAGCATACAGCAAGCTCAGCGCCTGCGAGGGACTGGGTAGATCAATGGGCAATATTCGGTTTGCTGCCCCATGCCACGGCTCTCCCTGGCCATGCCCTTCCCAGTACCAGCTCTGGCAGTCACCAAACCCTCCTTGGACCGGTGCCAAATGGGAACAGCAGCCCATGAACTCACCATTCCCAAAGCTAAATGAAAACACTGCTCCTGGCTCTCTGGGCAAGGTGACTCTGCAGTATGGGCCCAGTGGAGGGCAGTGGGATTGTCACTGTCCCCACCACGATGTAAGAGCTGCTCAAACTGTCCATAACTAAGGGCAAGGTCCCTGCAGCCAGTCCATGGGAACTGTGAAGTGGGGACAGAGCACAGACAAGTCCTCTCCCTCACTGCCTCTCCCTCTGTGAGCAGCACAGCCCTGTGCTACGGAACACAGACTGCACAAGTGGAATCACATGGTTAACATGGAACCAAACTTGCTGACAATAAGCGTGTTCAGAGAACAGGACCAGAGCTCCTCCTTGTCCCAGTCACCCTGGGGTGTTCATCCTCAGCAGATTTAACAAAAAGCAGATTTCTCAAAGCACAAGTGCCTCTACCCAAACCAATGGGTGCCAAGAGATGGGTGGGAAGGGCGCTGAGGGGCTGCAAGTGGTAGCAGGATCCTGGGCACCCAGGAGCAGGAGCTGCCTAGTGTGTTCGGGACAAGAGGACACAGTGTTAAGCTGTGCCAGGGGAAGTTTAGGCTGGACATTAGGAAAAAATTCTTCACAGAAAGAGTGATTGGGCATTGAAATGGGCTGCCCAGGGAGATGGTGGAGCCACCGTCCCTGGAGGTATTTAAAAAAAGACTGGATGTGGCACTTAGTGCCAGGGTCTAGTTGACAAGGTGGTGTTAGGTCATAGGTTGGACTTAATGCTCTCAAAGGTCTTTTCCAACCTAGTTAATTCTGTGATTCTGTAGCGGCTCAGCTTGTGTCTGGGTCAGTATCTGACCCGAGGGACCTGTGTTGGTATTGCTACAGCAGTGCTGGGAGCCAGGACAGCCTGCGGCACTGTGGCACAGCAGAGCAGAGTGATGCCGTCTCACCCAGAAGGCTGCGTGCCCGTGGGAATCACACGGACCCATTTCCTGGGACTTCGGGGGCAGCTGTGTGGGAGCTGAGGGCTGTCTCTACCCTGACGAGCCAAGCGTGCAGGATTCCCGAAGCGCAGAAGCTCTTTTTCTGCCTGAGCCTCCTGAAATCCCCTCACCCTGCCAGGACGTGGGCACACGCTCCCGGCCCAGTTGTCCACCCTCCTCTACCGGGAAAGCTTTAAATAGCACCAAACTTCATTCTGCGGGTACTGGCGACACCCAGCCCGGGGGAGAGTCGGGAGGGAAGGGCACAACCATGCCCCGCACGGACCCTGCTAGGTTTTTTATCGCCGTCCCGCTTTAGTCTTTCCCGTTCCGCATCGCCCTTGACTTCGGCTGAGGCTCAGGGACCGGCTCTAGCCCCAGGCGAGCAGGGAGCGGCGCGGGGGCACCAAGCGCCGGCTGGGGCGGGGATGCGGCCGGTCGGGACTCCCCGCGGAGCGGGACCGAGCCCGGCACCTGCGGGGGTTCGCTCCGCGGTCCTACCTTCGGCCATGGTGCTGGCGCTGGGCGGTGCGGGTGCTGCCGGCGCCGCCGCTGGTGCACGTCCTGGTACCTGTCCCGGTTCCGCTGGCAGTGCTGTCGGTGCCGATGCCGGTCCTTGTCGCGGTCCGGATGCCGGGGGAGCTGCCCCTCACCACCCGCTGTCCGGCCCCACCGCCCGTCCCATTTATCCCGCCCGCCCCCCGCGCACCCACCCCTCTCCCCCCCACCCCCCCCGCGGCCGGGCCGGCGCAGGGAAGAAAGGAAAAACAGTTTCGAGGAAACGGGCGGGTTTAGGTCCCACCTATTGAAAACAACCACCAAAAAAAAAAAAAAAAAAGAAAAAAGAAAAAGAAAAAAAAGGAAAAGCAGCAGGCCCCCGCGCCCCCCGGGTTGGCCCCACCCGAGTCTCCCGGGACTCCACAGCCCCGGGGTAGGAGATGACCTCGCTGCCGATCAAGAGGAGGGGTGAACAAGGGGGCGGAGGGGGGCAGCGTGGCTTCCAGCAAAGTGCCAGGACTTGGGACTGTTTTCTCCTTATAAAGTTCTCTCCCTCCTCTGGCTGCGTCCCCATCCTGGCCAGTCCTGGTGGGATGTGATTGTTGGGAATCGCATCCCCTTCCCGTAGCTGCATCCCTGAGAGATGGAATCTGGAGGGAAAATGTGTTGAAAACTTTGCTGCTGGACAGCAGATGTGTTGGAAACAGCACTGGTTGCTCTGGGACATGGAAGCGTGCACAAAGCAGTGACCAGCACATTCCCTGGAAGTCCCTGCCCCACACGCTGGCCATCCCTCTCCTGCCTGGGGGTCCCTGCCTCAGGGTCTTGACAATGGTACTACCTGGGGCTGCCTGGCCTGTCCCGGCCCTCCCCGTGTGTCCTAAGGGTCACCCAACACACTAGAGGGCACCTATCAGGGACAGAGGGCTGAAACCCCACACCTCCATGGGCTCTTGGGGTTTGGGAGCGCACTGGTACCTCAGCAGCAGCATGGCTTGTTATGAACAAAGCCTTGAGGCATTTCTGGAATAACTTTGTTCAGTTACTGGTTTTTCTTCGTGTGAGTTAAGCTGCCCAGGACCAGGACCCAGGATGGGGGGTGTTCCTGGTGGAGCCCTGAACTGACCCTCCTTGTTTGGCCCTTGGATGGGTGCAGGATGCTGCAGCCTGGGCACTGGGAACCCTCCTCAGCCTGACAGGTGCCCTTCTGCTCCCCCACACCCCTCAGACGCTTCCCCTCCCAGGTGTGGTGACTGGTGCATCACTCCAGGGCTGTTGTGGGCAATGGGATCTTCTTGTGGATGGTGCTGTCCTGTAAGATGGTTGGGATCCATCACTCTGTGTGATGAAAATGACACTGTCTTCCTCTTCCCAGACCACTTGGTCTTTGTGGGCAGCACTGGGTCGAGTTGTTCCCATGGATGCAAGGAGGGGTCAGTGGGGGCAAGGGTCCCATGGGCTGCCCATCTCTCTGAGCGTCAGGGCCACAGGAATTCTGTCCACTGCCAGGCCGCTGTGATGCCTGGGGAGGGCTGGTGGCCATGGGAGCTCCCAGCTGGTTTCACCTGCCTTGAGCTGGCCTTGCTCCCAAGGCTGCTTCCTGGGCACAGGAACCTCTGCCACTGGTGTTGGCAGGTGCCAGTCTGTCTGGGCTCGTGCTGCAGGGTGCTGGGTTAGACTCTGCCTGCACAAGCCCGCTCTTCCTCCTGTACCCGGTGTGAACTCTGGATGCACTCTGCAGCAGAGGTGCATGCTCAGTATGTGTTGTTTGCTTGAGTTAATGTGTGACAAACAGTCAAAGAAGCACTGCTGGCAGTGGAGGAATTGGGAACGGCCATTTCTCCCTCAGCTTGGAAGCACAAGCAGTTTGTTGCCGTGGGGGGTGTCAGGGTGTGTGGGATGTGTGGGACTGGGCAAGCTGGGGTGTCTGGTGCTGGGCAGGCTGTTGGGACTATCTTTTGTCTGGTTTCCTGGCCAAGCACAGAGCAGGAACGACTCACAGTACCTGTCCCTGCTCTGGCATCTCGGGCAGAAGTGGCAGGAGACAAGTGCCTGGCTGCCCCCTGGGGCTGTCTCCCAGGGCTATCCCTCCGGCTCTGTCCACTCAGGGTTGTCCCTCAGGGGCTATCCAGGGAGCCCTGGGCTTGATCCCAGCACCCCGCCAAGAGGAAACCTCCCTTGTTTCCAGCTTTAGTGCCCACTTCACTCACCACCTTGTATCACGGAGGCATCTGTCTGCCCAGGCATTGGAAAATGCTGCCCATGGTAGGCCGGCCACAGCGCTGGTGTTATTTTTACTCTCCTTGCTCAGACAAGGTTGCATTAAGAGGGTGTTTGCACTGCTGAAGCCCAGAATAACTCCTCATTTGCTCAAGGTGTTCAGTGCAGGACTGCGACGTTCCTCGCCCCCGCCCCGCTCCTGGAGCTGCTTCAAAGCGTCCCTGCAGTGCCAGTCCCTGAAGTGCCGGTCCCTGCCGTGCGTCCCGCACAGACAGACCCGCTGTTTGCGCTGCTGGGTGTGTGCCGGGGCGGCTGCAGCCCCTCCAGTGCTCGCACATCCTGACTCAGTCCCTTGTGTAGGCAGATAAACAACCCGTGAAAAGGGGCAGTGTCTGCTCTGAGTCGCCCTGTTAAGTCGTCAACCGACTCAGGAGCTCTGCCCATCTCCTGCGGTGCTTCCCGCCCCGGGTATTCCCCAAACTCAGCCCTCAGCCGAGCCGCCGCTCCGGCAGCCCCCCGAGGCCGGGGCATCTTGTGTGCTCCTCGGTGGCGAGGCCGGCATCGTCCCGGGGTGGGGGTCTGTAGGGGACCCTGCAGGGATCTGACTTCAGGACTAAGTGTTTTATGCACATGATGACAGGGCCAGCGGGGAGCTTTGAGGGCTGTGTGTGGGCATCGTGGCATGCAAGATGCAGCAACTACCCCTCTCACACCTCAGATCTGTGAGCACGGAAAAGAACTTCCCAAAGCTGGGACGAAAGACCTGTAGCTGCTCCATATGTGGTCTGTGGAGCCAAGGGGCTTGGCAACAGCTGTAGACAAGGGTCCATGAGGGCACACAGGCTGGGGTGAGGGAGGATGGGGTTGGTGATGGCAGCACGGACAGTTTGGGCCAGGTGAGCTGCTGGTTTGGTGACGGCATCACTTCTGGTTTGGGGCTTTCGTTGCCACAGGCAGCTCTGGCACTGGCCCAGCGGCTGAGCAAGACGGGCTCAGCGCAGCGCAGGGCTCCCGAGCTGGTGGGGTTTGGAGCTGGCATAAAGGGGGGCTTGTTCCCAGCTGTGGGCAGCTGCCTGCCAGGCCAAGCAGTGCAGGGAATGGGCAGCCTTTCCTTTGGGAGGAGAAGTGGCTTTTTAAGGAAAAGCAGATTGTTTTTCCACCTGGTCCCCCAGGCAGGCGTGGCGTGCTCCGGTGTCGCAGCCACAGGGCAGACGCAGCCCGTGGAGTTGAGGCGTCCGCTGCTCACAGGGCAGGGGGAGGGATGTGCGGTGGTGTCGGACGCTGTCCCGGGCTCTGGCTCCCAGCTCACGGCACAGGCTGAGCCAGAGGCTGTTCCCAAAAAATGCAGAGCCTGAACCAGCATGGCCTGGAGGGAGCAGCCAGGAGCTGATAACCAGCTTCTCTTGGGAGTCCTGGTGCAAGGCACCCCCTCCCGCTTCTGGAGGGTGGTCAGGAGGAATTCATTATGTAACTGTCTTTGATTTTGGGTGGAGTCTGTATTTTTATTTGAAAGAAATGAGAGAAAAAGCCCTCCCGAAAGACTCCGTGTTTATTGGGTCTGCATGGTGGGGGCAGGAAGGCTGGGGGCTTCCCTGGCAAGGCTCCCAAGCAAGCCCCTGGGAGGTGGTCCTGTGTTGGACAGCAGCAATGCATGCAGGGGAGGTGGATTCTTCATCTGTGCCAAGCCTCTCCTTCCTGGTGGTCCCAGGATGGCCACAAGGCCAGTCCCACTGTGGCAGGGTCCCAGAGCACTTGAGAGTGGGCTGCAGGATGGGCTCATGTCCAGTGCCAGGACAGTCACGAGCCAAACAAAATGTTTTGCAAACTGATCTGGCTGTACCTGGTGCAAACTGAATTCCAGCCTCTGGCTGTCATTTCCCAGCAGTTTGTTGGAAGTCCCCCAGCTCTCCCTCCCGAGGGCGCCTCTTCCCCCAGGGCACCGCTCTCCAGTAATCCCTCACCACCTTCATAGCTTGCAGGCTCCAACGGGTCTGCAGGGGGAAACCAGAAGGGCCTATGCTCCCCAGTTGGTGCACAGAGTGTTTATGCTCCTCCATGAGTGCACATGTCCAGATTTAATGCCTGAAGCTGGGTGATTCTCCGAGCGCTAACACATGAGCCATGCCTGTCCCCCATGCAGGCCACCTGCACCTCACTGTCCTGTCATCATCTTCCCAGGGTGGGTGTCTGCAGGGCCCCTGAGCAAGCACTGGCAAAGGCATTTTCCATCCATCCCTCGGGATGCAGCACAGCTGGGATTTTGGAAAGCAGCTCGGTTGGCCTTTCCCTGGCCAGCTCAGATGGAGTTATGTCCAGCCTTTGGAGCTCTACCCTTTGGCGTTACCCTTCACCCTTCCTGTTTTCCTCTGCTATCACTGGTTTCTTTGGCTTTCCATTTCTTATGGCTATCCTGCAGCTCCCCAGAGCACCAGTAACCTCAGCTCAGTGATGAGCAAGATCTCCACTTGCTCTGCCGGAGCAGGCGCTTGGAGATGACGAAGCTTCTCTGGGACACCTCTGCTTGCAGCCATGTCCCAAAGCCAGACAGAGCTGGTGTCCTTGTCCCACAGCTCAGCTCTTTTTGCACCCAGAGCTGCCTCTGTGTTTACCTGCTGAAGCCAGACCCACTGCCCTGGCTGTCACCCAGAAGGACAAACCCAGGCATGACAGCGTTCCCAGTGTGGCACGGACCAAACCCCCAGCCTGTGCTTCTGAACTGCCATGGCTGTTTGAGGCTGAACCTCAGTGCCTGGGGCTGCCAGGACAGGAATGGGCCTGTGGTGGCTCTGCTGGCACCAGGGCTGCTGGGGGGCCCAATCTGGGGGGCTTTGCAGTTTCCCACATGCTGTTGTCACTACATCTCTGCCTTGCCACCCATTTCCCCCACCTCCTCCTTGACTGGGACAGGGCACAGCTGTGGCAGTGGCCGGGAGCGTGGGAGCCCCAGTGCTTCTTGCTCTTCCTCTTTTTGTCCTCTTCCCTCTGTCTTGTCATGATTGAACCCAGTGACCTTCCAGCCCCCGCAATTTGTAGGGCAGAGCTTGATAGGAATCTGGTGGTGAGGAGGAGGAAGAAGAGTGCAGTGTCTGTCTCAGGTCAGATCCCCCTGCTCTGCGCCAGCCCACGCACTGTCTGCTCTGATGGAGCAGGGCTCAGGAACCACAGGGGGAATGGCTGCCCCAGGAACTGCCATGGGGAAGAGAAGGTCATTCCCTGGGGCTGGGATCTGTGCCTGATCCATGGGCCCTCCATTTCTCTGGGCTGGTTTGGTTGTCTGCTGCATCCAACATTTTGGACCTTTTTTCCAAAGGTTTTATTTCCTGGGGTCTTGTGGGAGCTTCCCTCTGGGGCTGGGCTGACTCCAGTGCTCTGCACCCTGGCACTACCAGACCCCGAGCAGCCCACACTGCTGGACACCCACCAGCCCACACTGCTGGATCCCTGTCAGCCCCTGACATACGATTTTGCCATTTCATGAGGGAAAGGAGACATTGATTAACTCCTGGACTTGCCTTTCTGGAAAGGTTATGGCTTAATTGGTCAAACTTGGGAGTCATGAATCATGTGCTGAAGGATCAGCAGAGATAAGAAAATTTTTGCAGAACGTTGCAAAACACTTTTTGGTAGGAGGGAAAGAGGGATCCAGGTGTGCCCACCCAGCTGTGGGGGCTGATGGCTCTTCAGTGCACAGGACTCTTCCAGGGAAACCATTCACCCTCCAGCCACGGGCCGGAAATTCCCCTTTCTGTTATCAGTTAAACTCAGGATTTGCAAAATATCCTTTTTTATTTTACTTATGGAAAAAGAAAACAACAGGAAAGTCATTGTTTGCTTTATTCAGAAGAATCGTAATTCCATCTGGTTTGAAAAATGACTCTGTTTCCAACTGGAAAGTGCTATTTCTCCAACCTAAAAACTGTAATGGGGGGGATACAGCAGATGAGCTCTCAACAGAGGGGAAAATTGAGCAAGGGAACTGTCAGGCTTGGCTTGGAATGGTGCTGGAGGGAAAAAAGATTTTTTGGTTCTTGCAGTGAGCTGGGCCCCATCCAGCTTGCACTGGCACTGGCCACATGGGATGGGGAGTGGGCACCCTCAGCTGGAGGGCATGGGGATGGGGAGCAGGGACATATCATAAAGTCACCTCGGTGGCCTTGGTGCCGTTTAAGACGTGGCATTATTGGAGAATGGGATGAACTCTAGGCTCACACAGGACAGGCTGTGCAGACCTGTCTGGGGTCTCTAGGACAATGACTTTTAAAGCAAAAGGAATGGGATGGACTCAGTGACCAGGATTTCAGTGGAGCAGGCACAGAATTGTCAGTAGGGAAATCAGTGTTGAGCTGCGAAAGATGGCGTCTAAAAAAATTGTAGGGAGAAGTAAAGAGCAGACAATTGGGTAAGATTAGGGGTGGTGACAGGCGGGAGGTCCTGTGACAGGGCAGGGCTGGGGTTGGTCGCGTTAATGCTTCTTCGGTAATGACCCAGACAGGAGGAGCGTGGCGCCCACGGGGGGCAGCTGGGGCCGTAACCTCCCGAGAGGCGCTCAGTGGGACTTGGCTTCGGGATCTGGCAAAAACAAGGCTGAGGGGGGTATGAGTGACGCTCAGTCAGACTGGGATGGGCGAGTGCCCTTTGCATCCCGCAGGGTACTAGCCATGACCGTGCTGGGCTGGGAGGAGGAGTGTGTTTTTCTGGAACGGCCTCCCGGGCAGAGATTGCTTCTCCTCTGATGTCTCTTGATTAGCTCATGCTGTGGCTGCCCAGGGGGGCGGCCGGCCAGTGCCCGGCCCCGACAGCCGGGGTCCCGCCTGCCGTCGCCCGCTCCCGGATGCCCAAACGGGCGGTGCGGGGACGCGCCTGCAGGGACAGGGTCTCTGGGGGCCTCAAGCTGCTTTGGACTGGGATCGGCAAGGTCGCACCCAGGCCAAACGGGTCCCAAAGGCTTCAGGACAGCGCATTTCCAAAACAGAGTGGGGAGGCTGGGCAGGATGACACGGTTCTGCTCATGTACCGGGAGGGAGAACAGGAGACTGAGGCGCTTAACCCTTACAAAAGGGTCCTTTGAGTAGGACCGAGGTGCTGGCAGCAAGCAGGAGAGCCAGGCTGTGGGCACAGCCCATGTGGGGGGCACAGGGGGCCTTCTTGGCGGCACCAGCTGCCTGTGGGCACTGTGCTGGGGTGGTGGGAGCAGCTGGAGCCTGGGTGAGAACCCCAGCACCTGGCTCTCAGTGCGACACAACTTCTCATTCTCCTCCACGAGGACCATCCAGGTGTTTCTCTTCAGGTTTATTAGTGTTAATGGAGTTAGTCCCGTGTTAATGAGCACACACAAACCCAGGGCCCATTGCTGGGGCTCAGCCAGGGCTGCAGCAGCAGCACAGGGGACGGTAAAACCATCCAGTGGAGCAGGGAGCACAGTCAGTGGCAGGAACATCTCACAGGTCTGCACTCCCCTGGGATGCTTCAGGCACAGCTTCTGATGTGGGAACCCTCCCTACTGCCTGAGACAAGGCACTGGTAGGGATAAAGGCACTTTATGGGAGAATTGCTACACAGCTGGTAGATTGTGAATGAATCCTGTGAGCTGGTGATGGAATTACTGCTGATCCACAGCAGGGAGAGCACTAAGGACAGGGAACCAAAGATTCTGGGCCTGAGGGTGGGGTAAGAAGTTCCAGCATCCCACCTCTGATCATACGAAGTCTCATCTGGTCGGTGATTGAGGCTTAAACAGCTGGACAGAAACAGTCCCAACTGGAGGAACTGGTTACTTGGCATTTCCTTTAGCTGAACTTTCAGTGTGGTGGTTCTCCAGGTAAATGATCTGGTGGGCCTTTTCGGAGGGGCAGGGTGGTCTGGGACTCTGAAGATCCCTAGGCAAAGCCAGGCTTGATGCTGGGGCTTCTTCTGTGGAGTTCTGTGAGTCTGAGTCTTCAGAGGAGAAACTGCTCTGGCTGGAAACCTGGAAGTACTGGGCAGCTTCTGGTCGTGGCCCTGCTGGTGCACCAGGTGTGCTGGGATCTGAGGCAGCCCCATGGGGCACAGCCGTAGGACACAGTGGGTCAGCACCTGGAAAGCGTGTCCAGGGAGGCAGGGTGAAGGGACGCCTCCGAGGCGGCTGGCTGCACTCCTGGGTGAGGTGTCCTGCTGCTCCCAGGCTGGCTTTGCTCTTGGGTTTGGGATGGGGGGTGTCAGCAGAGATGTGGTGGTGAGAGGCGCAGGCACCCTGAGGCTTCAGCTGGCAGTGGGGCTGCAGGGAACCCTGCTCCACACCCAGTGTGGAGCCAGGAGAGATGCTGGGCTGGGACTGTCCTGGCCCCTCAGTGCTGGTCTCTGGCTGCTCTGCCAACGCCCTGCTCCCCAACACCGCTGGATCGGGGCTGGGGGCTGCTCTGCACTTTGGGTCTTCCGTGTGAGGGGCTGCAGACCCTGGGCTGGGGGGGCTGGAGGAGTCTCCCTGCCCATCAACTTGTGCTCCCCAGGCTTCCTGCAGCTCTGCCAGCATCTCCTCCAGGATCTGCCGGGTCTCCTGGTACCTGTGCCATGCCTCTGTCCAGGCTGCCAACCCTTGGCTGCTCTGCATCCTGCGCACCTGAGCCTTCATCTCCTGCAGCTTCTCCAGGGCGAACTCCACCGAGAGCTTTTGGAAGGATCTCTGCAGGCACCGCAGTGCCTGGCCCTCCCCGCGCTGCGCCCGGGCTGAGCACTGCCGGCAGTCCAGCTTCAGCCCCGCCACCTACAAAAGAGGTGAGAGCGGCTGGTTTCATGGCCACCAGCAGCACCACGTCCTGCAGGGGAAGATCCCCTTCACTCACCTTGTTGGAGAACCGGGCGAGCTCCTGCAGCAGCTCCCGTTCTGCCTGCCGCCGCTCCAGCTGCTTGGAGAAGCTCATCAGCTTTGTCTGGAAAAGGGCTGCAGCCACTTGGAAGGCATCTGCCTCGGGGAATGCCGTGTCTCGGACCTCAGCTGCCTCCTGGCACAGGGTCAGGCCATGTTGGTATCGAGCCTGCAGGGACGACAGGAAGGAACAGGCTCCACGCTTGGGAATGGTGCGGAGCTGGGATATGTGCGCAGGGTGACGCGCTGCAGGCAGCACTTGGCATCGCCATCACAGATGGATGGGAAACACTTCCGGGCAAGTGAGAAGAAACAAAGGGATGGGATTTTCCAAATCTCTGCTCTGCCCTGGCTTGGTTAAAAATGCACCAAATGCACCTCCTGTCCCAAGTGGGGTCACTGTGCCTCACCTGCCCTGCGGTGTGCGTGACTAAAGGGCCTACACATCCAGGGGAACAGGAAGATCCTCATCACAATGTTATTCCTGCCCAGGCTTTGCAGGAAAAAAAGGAGCTGCATCGATGGAGTGCAGCAGGGGTTGGGGACAGCAGTCCCAGCCCAGCACACATCAAGGAACAGCACAGCCACCCCCTTACTGGAACAGGACTGCCCGGAGTCCCCACAATGCTGAGCTTGACAACAGCAGCTTGACAACTGCAGTGTGACTCAACATCTCGGGGATACCCAGTTCTGCCCAGAAGCCTCTTTCCAAAGCCAGGGGATCTCTGTTACAGAAAAGTCCCTCCAAACGTACTGTGGCCTGGGCGAGGAACTCCTTGAAGTGCTCAGTGGAGCCCTGGCAGCTGTCGGGACTCCACTCCTCGGTGCCCATCTCCTGCAGCCGTGCCGCTGCCTCCCCATCCAGCCACGACCCCAGCTGTGAGAGAGCGGAACAGGGATCAGGCAGGACTGGCCATGGCAGCAGCACCTCCCCTTCCTGCCCCGGCCGGGCATCCCAGCCCAGGCTCAGTCATACACAGTCGCCCGTCATGAAAATCAAAGCTCAGGCAATCCTGTCATTCTCCAGGCTTCCGTCATCATCAAAAACATATGAAACGTGACCAAAACACTTAACCATGGAACACCACAGAGGGCAACTTCAACTTGCAGCACCCCAGGGACACCCAGCTCACCTTGCCAAACTTGGTCTCAAGCTCCCGGACCTTGCGGAGGAACTCCAGGCGCTCCAGGCAGCTGTTGGACTGGGACACAAGGTCGTGAAGTTCTTCCTCCAGCTGACTGTACAGCCCCTCAGCCAACTCCATACCAGCCCTGGGAGTTGGGAGGAGAGGGACCATCAGTGCCAGCTGCTGCCAGGTGAGCTCACTGATGCACAAGGTGGAGGGGAGCAGGTCTCTTGGTCGGGTCCTGACTCCGACCCTGCAGGCACTTGGACTTCTCCCCATCCCATGGAACAAAGGGATGGCAGGAACCACGGGATGGGAAAGCCTCACCCCACCGAGAGAAGGGAGGAGGAGGGAGCAGTGAATCAGTGCTGCCTGCATGCATGGACTACGGAGCAGCGTGGCATGGCTGGACCAGTGTGGCATCACCAGAGGGGTGCAGCATTACCGGCCAAGAGCGACATCACCGGGTGAGTACGGAATGGCCCGATTACAGCACGGCTGGGTGAGTGTGCCACGGCTGGCTGAGTAACTCCGGATTACGGCATCACTGGATGTGTATGGCACGTCCAGGTGGGGGTAACATCACTGGCTGACTACAGCATGGCCAGAGGAGTACAGCATGGCCGGATTATGGCACCACTGGATGAGTGTGGCGTGGCCAGACAAACGCGACATCACCGGACGAGCACGGCATGGCTGGATGAGCACAGCACAGCTGGCCGAGCGCGGCATGGCCGGGACTTGGCCCCATCTAGTGGCTTTTCCCGAGCCCAGCCCAAGGCATTGCTGCCGGCACTGCAGAGCAGTGACAGATCTGGCCTGGCCTGGGGCAGGAGACCCTCCCAGGGATCTGGCACCACTAAGGCTGAGGGGGCTCCTGCAATGGGCTGTTCCAGACGTGCTCCATGCTTCCAGAGCAGGAGAGAGCATGGCAACATGAGCTTGGGCTCATGGGGACTCGGCTGTCCATGGGGAGGTGGCTCTGTCAGCCAGCAGAAGCAGGGGGGCGTCCCTGGCACTGGCACCCCTTGACCAGTGGAACTGCCCCATCCTACCTGACGTGGTCGGAGGCGCAGAGGCGGGCGGCCTCCCTGCGCAGCCTGGCCAGCACGAACCCGCCCTCACGCTGCACCCGCACCAGCTGAGGGTCACTCAGCACCTTCTGCATCAGCTCCTGGTGCCTCCTGATGCCCGTGGCTGCATCCTGTGGCAGGAGGGAGGGTTGGTTGTCTTACCTGGGGCCTCACCTCAGGAGCAGCCAGTCTGGGAGTGGTTATGCCAAGTTTTGGGCAACTGGAGTGAAATGTTGCTGTGGCTTCACTGCAGATGGGCACTTTGGGAATGTCCCCAACCTGTGGTGCTGCCACTCATTACCTGTGTCCCTGCCAGTGCATCGGTGTTCCGCAGCTCCTGGATGCAGCACTGCAGCAGCTCCGATGCCCGCCTGAGGCCGGCTGTGAAGGGATGCAGCTTCTGTGGGGGACACACACGGCGGGTCAGCAGGGGCAGCCTGCCCATGAGGAGAAGGAGGAGGAGGAGCAGTGCCGGGACAGAGCAGGGAATACTGTGAGGCACTGGGTTAAAGCTGATGAGGAAGGGAGCGCGGTGGTGGATGGGCAGCTGCAGGCAGGAGCAGGTAGGAAGGAGCTTGACCCTCCTGTGCTCTCCTTTTCATTCCCTTCTCCCAGGCCTTCTTGTCACTTTTCCAGGGATGTGTGTGGGACATGTAAGATGCAGTGGGGACAGAGGGACACAGGGGAGGTGAGGCAATGGCTCTTGGCGTGGTAACAGACACCTGGAAGAATTGAACCCACTCGCCGTGGCAGTAGGGGAAGGCACCATCCAGCTCTGGGGGCAGCTGGGAGCTGTCGACGTGGCGGCCCAGAGCCTTCAGCGATGTCAGGGTCTCCACCTGCAGGGCACAGGGCTTGTAAGGCTGCCTGGAGCAGGGAATAATCCCCTACTGCCCCAACCCAGGGGACAGGGACAGGCTCACCTGCACCCCGGACAGCCTCTCACGGTGAGAGACCAGCTCCTTCTCGGCCAGGAGCAGCATGCTGTGGATGCAGCCTGGAGAGACACTCTGTGGGAGGCAGGGGAGAATCACCTGGGCAAACCCCACACACAGCTCTCAGGTCACCCATGGCAGTGCCGGGGTTTCCTGGGTTGGCTGAAGCTGGAGCGCCAGCACACCTTCACCCTGCAAGGCTCCGAGGGACCCCCAAAGGGTGGCAGCACTCCCTCCCAGACAGGAACACCCCTGGCATGTCTGTGGCACAGGCACACAGAGCCTGGCGTACCTGGACGGAGCGGAGGGCCGAGAACAGGACGGGAGCCGGCGGCTGCTTCCTGGCATCCACCACAACTGTCAGCCCAACGTCCTTTGCCTCTCGCCTCTCGCCATTCTTCACTTCTTGCCTGGTGAGGCAAAACACAGCAGGAGTGGGGGGTCCTTCCCTAGGGCAGGACCCTCTCAAAGCCCCCTCCCACATTCTGCACCCCCAGGCAGGCAGGAACCCACAGCCACAGGTGGTGCCTCATCCCTGTGGGATGCCTCTGCCAAGGGCTCAGAGCATGTGCCTCTGGCAGGGGCATGGTCCAGGGTCCTCGGGGATGTGCCCAAATCAGCATGTGTGGGATGCTGGACACCCATCCTGACTTAGCCTGGGAGCTGCCTGGGAGCCCTGAGCCAGGAACCAGCAGGGGGTCCCTGGTTGGTCCTGCTGGCCCTTACCTGGGGAGGGAGCAGAGGTAGAGGATGAGCCTCGCCAGCTCCGCAGCTGAGCACCACGCAGCCCGCCAGGCACTGCCACTGGTGGTCACCAGGAGCAGGGCCCTGCCCAGCTTGTCCGAGCTCCCTGTGGGGAAAAGGTGAGTGATCCCTGTGGCAGCAACCTGCCACACCTGAGCACCCCACAATGGGCTGGGGTACCCATCGGTTCTGCCTCAGCTCAGGGCCCGCCAAGGTGCAGCCCCTCTGGCCCTTCCAGAGGGGGAGAGCCAGCCCGGGGGTGCTCTCGAGATGAATGCCTGGAATTCCAGAGCTGCTGGGGATGGTTTTCCTGAGAAAAAGATGGGTTTTGTTACTGCTTTTTGGTTCTTGGGAAAAAGAAGGAGCCAAATGTTTAGTATTTGGCAGCTAAAGCTGAACAGCTTCACTGGAGAGGAATGGTGTGGGAGGGCTTGGGGCGGCTGGGACTGGGGCAGCTGCTCTGCACAGGCTGCCTGCATTTATGTTTTTAACGTTTTTGCCCAGCTGAAAGGAAATTTTCCGCTTGGAGTATTTCTGGCCTCCAGCAAAGCCCTGAAAACTTCCTCTAGAACACCCTCTCCAGCAGCCTGTGTTTCCATCCAGAGACCTCTCCCGCCCATGCCCCGGGCTCGCGATGCCAGCAGTACCTGGCAGGCAGATGATGCCTGAGCGCAGCAGCCCAGCATGCAGGTCCTGCCAGGCTGGAGGCTCCTGCCCAGCAGTGCCAGTGCTGGCCACAGAGGGACCATTCTTGCAGCTGGCACTTTCCGGGCACCGTTCCTCCGTGGGAGCAGCAGTGGCTGCATTCATACCTGTGCACGGGGATAGAGGAGAGAGAAGCTGGCGACACACAGCGAAGCAAAGGAATAGCGAAGCCCCAGCAGTGCCTGGTCAGGCGCCGCAGCCCCACAGAACAGCACCTTTCCCTGCTGCCCTGGCTCTGCCCATCCTGGGAGAGTAGATGGCCGACATCTTCTTCCAGGCCCCCTCGTGCTGGCCGGTGACTCTTTCATCCCCGGGGGCTGCCCCTAGCCGTGTGCCCTTCAGGAAGGAGAACTTGTGGCTGGAACCTGGGGGGAGCTGGGGGCTGCCCCGCTGCACCAACCCCCCTTGCCCCGGCGCCCCAGGAGCTCCTCGGCGGGACTGGCGGGTGAGAAGCTTGGGGCTGCCAGCCCCCTTCCTGTGCTGTGTGGGGGTCTCACGGGGGGTGGCAGGGGGCAGCTCAGGGCCGGGGCTGTCTGGCTCCTCCAGAATGGCTGCCATTAGCCCAGAGCCGAAGCTCACCGGGTTCTGCAGTGCAGCCATGTAGGAGTCACGTTGGCGGCACTTTGGGCCATGTGGCCCTGGCTCCTGGGCCAGCTTCCTCCCCAGGCACGGGCTGCAGGGACTCTCCTCTGAGCTCAGTGCTCCCCCACAGGGCCAGGCATCTGCTTCTGTTCCCCCATTCCATGGGAGCTTCACCTCAGCCCCAGCCCTTATTCTCCCTGGAAGGCAGGGGGGCAACAGGGATCTGGTCAGGAGGTCCATGTCCTCCTGGGATTGCTCCAGCAGGTCTACATACTCCCCCTCCAGGTTCTGGCTGATGATTTCACTGAGGCTGGGCACAGCCAGTGGGGCCAGCTTCTTCCGCAGCCCTGCCTGCTCCACCTTGATCAGTCCCGGGTATCGTCCCTGGCTCGACGTCCGAGAGGTGGCCTTGCAGCCTGGGATGGTGCCCACAATGTTGCTGTAGGGTGTGGGGACATTGGCTGTGCCATGGGGCACAGGTGTGCCAGGTGCTGCCAGCTCAGGTGCAGTCTCAGGAGCAGGTTCATGCCAGGCATCTGCAGGCACACTGTCAGCTCCAGCCCTGGGCTTGTCAGTGAACTCGGGCGTAGCAATCCGGCTCCACGGCAGTGGGGTGACACCGTTCTCGGTGGCCACCAGGCAGGTGTGCAGGGGAGCTCCGGCCCAGCTGCTGTTCACCTCCTCCAGCCACGCGTTGGTGAAGAGCAGTGCATGGGTGGCCTCGGGGACTGGTGTCTCCTCCACTGAGCGCAGGTCCAGGGAGAGGTGCTTGACGGTGACACGCGCCGTGTGCTCCTCGCAGGGCTCTGCTTGCAGGTAGAAGTCCCCAGGGCGCAGCAGGAGGGGGTTGAGCGGCGCGAGGTGCACAACCACCTTCTCGTGCAGACACAAGGGCCAGCCTTCATGGAGAAAGATGCGGTTAAAGTAGGGAGCCTGGGAGGGAGGAAGAACACAGCGCATGAGAGAGCCCTGCCAGCTCTGTGCCTCCCAGCCACCCCGACCCCGTGCTCTTGCTGCCCAGCTCTGTGCTTCCTGTGATGAGGATGAAAGAGCCTGGTGACCCAATGCATGTCCCTGAGCCAAGCCCCTGCAGCAGAGCTCTGCAAGCCCACCCTGAGCCATGGCTATTCCCATGGTGCGGAATCTACCCATGTGCTTACAGAGGGAAAACCCCTGCTTAAGCCTCTCCAGGATCAAGACAAGAGGACTCCAGAGTCCCCCTGCCCTTCTTGCAGGGACCACATGTGCTGGACCAGTCCCAGGGAGCTGGGTGTGCTATGGTCCCCTCTGCAGGGAGTGGATGGGACAAGGAGTGGACGTGCAGGGAGGGACCCCACAGGTCAGTGTGCCCATGCAGGCAGGACTCCTTAGGGCAAAACCCCCCGTGTCCAGGAGTGGCTTATGGGGGCACCATGGTGGGGCACAGGGGCTTACACAGGCCGCCTGCCGCAGGCGCTCGAAGAGCCGCTTGGCCGGAATGAGGAACTGGAGCAGGCAGCAGAGCCCATCCCCCTGGTAGCTGGTCTCCAGCAGCCGAAACACCTGGCCCAGGACGGTGGGAGCAGTGGCTTCGAAGGGGGGGTAGAGAGCCTGGAGAGCGCTTTGCACCGCCGCATCCAGCGACCTGGCATCCTGCGGGAGGAAAGTGTCGATGGTGGGAGAGCGGCCCCGCAGCGGGGACACCGTTCCCCCTGACCCGGTGCCTCTGCCCACCATCCCACGCTGCACTGTGCCATTGTCAGGGCCCTGGGACACCCACACTGGCAATGCTGCTGAGCTCAGGGGCTCCAAACCCTCCTGCGCTGGAAACGGAGGGAACCGGGAGTGGAGCAGAGCAAGCACGACGCAGGCGGGGCGTGCGGCACGGCGGGTCCGGTTCCCAGCGCCGGGCTGTGGTTAAGGAGCCTGGGATAAGCCCCGAGGCAGCAGCCGCCTTGCTCGGCCGCCAGCCATGTGGAGGCGGAGGAGCCGCAGCAGCCGAGGGGTTAAGCGGAGTCAGACCAGACAGATCGTGGGGCTGTGCCGGGCTCCGCGGCTCGCTGCAGGAATGCAGCAGATGGGAGGAAGGACAAACATCCGAAGATGGATAGGGTGTTTTGGTCCAGACTCATTGCTGAATTCGCCAAACTCAAAATTATTCCTGCATTTTCTGGGAAGCGTTCGTCCGCGTTGCATCCCCCCGCACTGCCCCAGAGCGGGGCGAGGACACTGGGTCTGTGCCACGTGTGAACCAGCAGTTCCCAGTTGACTCCCTCAGTGCTGCAGGAGCTGTAGGCTGTGTGGCACGGCTGGTACACGGAGGGAAGCCATCCCACGGCTCCCGTGATGCCCAGGCTGCGCTCCAGGCAGCGCAGGGATGACTCTGGCACAGCTGTCAAGGGGAACCCATTGGTGAGTGGGGAAGAGGAGCATCCTCCAGGCACCTGCTCCCATAAGAGCACCCAGGAAGTCTGGTGGGATTAGCTCAAGGTGAGCATTAGTTTCAGGCAGCTAATCCCTGGTCCAGGAGCCCATACAGAGACAAAGGGGCCACGGTTAATGCAGCTTAATTAGTTTTAATGCGCTTTAGCTAAAGCACTTTGCAGTTATGCTCTGGTTAATTCTTCAGGACTTTTTTTCCATGTCTCAGCACAGGAATCTCCTGCCCTTGCACCTGACAGGAGAAGCCACAGAGCTAGGCAGAGGAGGAGGCAAGCCAGTCCCTTCTCAGGGCCCTGATCTGCCAATGTGTTTCCTGTCCAGGCTTTCTGTCCTTGGACCTTTCTCCTCAAGCTTTGTCTTACTGTGCGCAGTAGAATGTACTACACAAGTAGACAAGTAGAATGGACTGGAGACCTTACTGTGGAAAATCCCTGCTGAAGGGCAAAGCCCAGCACCCCACTCCATGTTGCTCCAGTGGGGCCCTGGTGCAGCTACCACCTCCATGCCCAGCACTGCCAAGCTCTATCTCCCCATCCCAACACTGAGGTGAGGAGCCCCAACAGCACGGGAGGATCCATCCAGCTCCGAACACTGCCACACGAGATGAGCCGGAACTGCCTGACCTGCCTTCAACAGTCTTTTAAATCCTTCCAGGGATGGAGACTCCACCATTGCCTGGGCAGCCTGTGCCAGGACTTGACAACCATTTCAGTGAAGAAATTTTTCTCTAGTATCCAGTCTAACCCTCCCCTGGCACCACTTGAGGCTGTTTCCTCTCTGCCTATCACCCAGGACTTCATCCAGCAGCAGGGACTGTGTGTGCCAGTATCAGGAGAGAACCAGGGACCGATGGAGGCACCAGACACAGCCTGGGTTGTGCTGGGGAATATTTTGGCCTGGAATGACTGACTAAAAATGTTTTCATGGAGTGTCACAAAGCACTTCATCACTGAGGGAGGCTTTTGGGGTAACCATGGTGCAGTGGCTCTGAGTTTGTAGGCGAAGCCACATCCGGGCCGGCCAGGAGCCCGTAGGAATCCAAAAGCAGCCAGTTATCCCAGTCCCTCCACCCGCTGCGAGGGAGCGAAGCCGGAACAAAGGCATTAGGGAGCATAAGGAGATTTACATTTGCAAAGCTATTTCCATTTTAATAAGCCAAAGTGCTGTTAAATAGAGATTGATATTTCTCCCCAAATACCCATATTTTTAAAGTGGTTTACACCACCAAGACGGGCTGGGGTTTGGGGTTTTGGTGCGGTGAAGTTGTTTAACCCATGCCCAAAGCCACAGGGTGACTCAGCTTCAGCTCCTTTCTCCCCCCCTGCTCAGGAAGGAGCGAGTTTTGAGCCTGGGACAAGTCCTGAATACCAATTCCTCTGCCTCTCCGGCAGCTCTTGCTGTCACCAGCTTTGGCAGGACACGATGCAAGCGCTCAGCCCGGCCTGGAGCGGGAGGCCGCGCTCAGCACAGAGCCCGGGGCAACGGCACGTGCCGGCTGCGGTGACGAATGATCCCATCGGTCTGCCGAGCATCCCCCTGTGCCGGCACGGCCCACACGGCAGCTCCCGCTCGCTGCACCCATCCCCCTGACAAACTCTGCAGGGAAGTTTAAGCATCGCAGGATGCAGCCCCGCACACACCTGCCCAAGCGGCCACGGCCACGTCCTCCTCCACACCTGATCTCCAACCTTGCACTGACCTTCACCTTCACACCCACCTCCACCTCCACGCTGACCTACCTCCACCTTCACACCCACCTCCACCTCCACGCTGACCTACCTCCACCTTCACACCCACCTCCACCTTCCATCTGCCTCTGCCTTCCCACCCAGCTGTGCCCTCACACGCACACCCACCTCTGCCTTTGCACCTCCTTCCACCTTCGCTCCCGACCTCCCTCTGCTGTCGCTCCCGCTGCCCACCCCGTGCCCACCCGGTGCCCGCGGGACCGGCAGCCACGGGGAGGGGCAGCGGCAGGGAGAGGGATGCCCCAGGAATTACCATGTTTCCCAGGAAGTGGCAGAGGGGCCGGGGGGCCGCAGCACAGACCGTCCCGTCCCTCCTCCTCCTCCTCCTCCTCCTCCTCCTCCTCGCCGGCTCTCCCCGGCCCGGGGCTCCCGGCCGGTCCCCGCTCCGCCGGCGGCTCTTCCCGGCGCCGGCGCCTCCGGAGCCGCGGGCGGGGGCGGGCAGCCCCGGGCCCCCGGCCCCCTCCGCCCGCCGCGCCTCTTCTGAGGGGAAAAAAAAAAAAAGAAGAAAAAACAAAAAGAAGGAAAAGAAAGAAAAGGCGAAGAAAGCGGGAGCGGGGCGGGGCGGGGGAAGGGGCTGGCGGGGGTGGCCCGGAGAGAGCCGGGAGGGCGGGGGGCCGCTTTCCTGTGCCCGCCGGCGGGAGCCCTCCGTGGGCAGTCGCCCTGTGTGTCCCCGAGGGCGGGGGGGCGGCTCCCGGCGGGATGGGATGGGATCGGAGCGGAGGGAGAAAGAAACCCCTAGGGGGTGGCAGGAGGCGGCTGTACCGGGGGTCCTCCTGCAGCGCCCCCCGTCCCCTGGCCCCCGAGCAGCTCCAGGCGGAAGGTCCTGGAATACAGCGGGAACACGCAGAGCTGCATGTGCGTGTGTGTGTAATGTGTGCAGATGTGCTCATACATGCATTTTGTGGGGGGTGCCCCTCTTTTCCAATCCACCCTGCGTCAGCGTGATCCCCCGGGACTGGTCTGTGTCCTGGATGGATCCTGTGGCTCCCAGGTCCCATTTCTGAGTTGACCCAAAAGCACAGCAGGAGGACAGTGAGTGCCTCTCACTGTTCCAGGGATGGGAAGGACCTACCAGGGGGCAGGATCATGGGATTCAGCAACCAGAGCCATACAAAAACAACCAGCATGAGAGCCAAAGCCACAGATTTGGTGTCTCCTAAGGCAAAGTGCTGCTTCACACAGCCCTACCAGTTCTGGGCACAGACACCTCTCCCAACCCCAGGCATGCTGGGCACAGCTCTCCCAGCCCCAGGCACTGTGGGCACAGCATCACCAGCTCTGCCAGCCCTGTGCATGTCCAGCGCTCTCAGCCTCTCTGCCCCTTGCTCAGGCTGGAGTAATTTCCACTGTTGCATTCGTGGGAATGGGCTCAAGGCCGGGACTGGGGCTGGGAAAGGAGACAGGACCAGGGCGGGTGGGACGGCCACAGCGTGGGCTGCAGGCTGCCGGGGCAGTCTCACTAGTGAACATTTGTCCAGGGATCAGCGAGCGGCCAAAGGACATGCTGTGAAAACAAGCAGAGACGGGAGGAGGTGCAGCTGGGCTGCTGGCATGTGGGAGGGAGGACGGTGCCAGCGAGGCCTTCACGTTTGCTTCCCATTTCCTTGGGAGCTGGCAAGAGCCCTCCCACTGCCCGTATGGATCACGAGTCTTGCAGGGGCTCAGATACCAGTGCTCGTGTGGGTGGGCTGAAGCTTGGCCCCGGGTATCAGCCTGGGGCACCCAGCTGAGCCCACCACAGTACTGGCCTTTGGCTCCAAGCCCCTGCTCAGCATTCCCAGTGCCAACTGCGACCAGCTGGGCAGCTCCCCATCCTCACCAGCGGCCAATTTCTCCTGTAATTGTGTTAGTTCACTCACCACCTTCAGGTTTTTCATAGTTCCCCTGAGTGCAGGGGAAGGTGAGCTCAAGGCTGTGACCTTTTCTAATTGCATGGTCACCTCTGAAACGAACCCAAGAGCTGTGGCTCTTGCATCTCGTGATGGACAGACACCAGGGCCAGGAGAGGGCGCTGAGGGCAGCGGGGAGGAGGACAGTGTGACTGTGTCCTGGCACCAGCACAGTGGATCTATTCCTCTGTGATACTGGTGAGCAGGAAGAGACAGATGGGGATCTGAGCCCCAGGTAGAGCAGGACTCTACCACCCTGCACCCAGAGCAGCAGCTCCCCACCTGCACCTCGAGGTGTCTCTTGCCATCTGTGCTCAGCTGGGCCACCCTGCGAAGGTAACTGGCAGCTCCAGCCCCGCATTCCCACATCCCCCAAAGCAGTTCCCCATGCCCTCCAGCCAGCCTCAGACAGCAAGGCTGGGAGTCAGAGTGCTGGGGAGCAAGTCCAGCAAAAGGCAGAGCTTCTGGGGGCCACCCGGGTGCCCCTGGGGCCCCTCACCCCATGAGCTCACCCTTCTCTGCTGCTCCTGTTCTCCATGTCCTGTTTGTCCCAAGCAGCTGCAGGGACAGGCTGCATGTAGCCTCTTGCCCTGCCCCTCTTCCGGCACAGAGCCACCATTCAGATCCCCCCGAGGTCTGCCCGAGGTCACCATTCTTGCATTTTTATTTTTACTCTTCTGCAAAATCAACCCCCTCGGCTCTCTGTGTCCCCTTTGTCTCCCATGAGGCTCCCAGACTGTGTCACGAGCTGGTGTGCTGCGAGAGGAGCCCGCCTGTCTGGGGGAATGCAGCCCTTGGCAGAGGGAGACACACTGACTGCAGTGCTGGTCCCAAGGGTCCTCTGGGATGTCACTGGGATATTGGGGTGCAGGCAGGGTG
>NW_024580668.1:7795939-7826787 GCF_017639235.1 Corvus kubaryi | reverse complement strand
AATGCTGACTCTCAGCCTGATGCTGCATTGAGTGATTTCTGTGCCACTGTCCCTTTCTGAAGTTCATGCCACTCTCATCCCCTGCCTTCTGTGGTGCCCTGCCCCAAGTTCTGCTATTTTTTCTTCTAATCCTCTACACATTATAACTTTTGATTGTTTCATTTTGGTGATGACATTGCCAAACATGAAATCAGACTCTGCTTGGCGTACGGAAGGACAGTATCACTCTCTGCAGGAGTGGGATGTCGAAGGATCTTTCATCACTGCCAGGCTGCAGTGGAAGTCTGTGCCTCATTAGTTCTTTCCAGCTTTCTTGGAAATGTGCATGAAGAATCAGGAGGTATTAGCTCAGGGCAAGCTGAATCCGGTGTGGGTGTTCTGTGTATGGAGCTGGCTGGAGGCAGCACTACTGGGTTCACCCTGGGCAGGATGCAGCACGGATGGTTCTGGAGCAGTCATGGTGTGACCTGTGCTTTACCTCTGGGCAGGTCCATCATGCGGGGCTGTGACAACATGTGCAGTTACTGCATCGTGCCCTTCACCCGGGGCCGGGAAAGGAGCCGCCCCATTGCCTCCATCCTGCAGGAAGTGAGGATGCTCTCAGATCAGGTGAGGCAGAGCCTCTTCCCACCTGTCCCACACCATGGGAGAAAGGGTGATTCCTGGTGACAGTGTCTTCAGTGGTACTTGTAACCAGTGTCACTGCCTTTATCTGCAGAGATGAGGTTACTGTGGGATTCCACCAGTGGCTTTGATTCCCCTTGTAATACTCCATGGCAGACAGGGAAGGGAGGGCTTCTGTTGGAAACTCCTTTGAGTAAAACCATGGCTGCCCTTGCAGCTCGGCCATCCTGCCTGAGTTACATTTCTTCCCCTGTTTATTTTGTAGGGAGTGAAAGAAGTGACCCTCTTGGGTCAGAATGTCAACAGCTTTCGAGACCTGTCTGAGGTGCAGTTTCAGTCAGTGGCTGCCCCAGGCCTGAGCCGTGGCTTTAGCACAGTCTACAAAGCCAAATCGGGAGGTTTGCGCTTCGCACACCTGCTGGACCAGGTCTCTAGGATTGATCCAGAAATGAGGATCCGTTTCACCTCTCCACACCCCAAGGATTTTCCTGATGAGGCAAGTGTAAAATAAGCACCTTGGCCTCTGCTTGCAGGCAGGGAGGCAGCTCTGAAATGTGAAGTGTGGGCTGTGCTGCCTCCCCAAAGAGAACGTGGGTTCCCAAAGTGGGAACAGCAGCTCCTGGGAGTTGGATGTTGGGGCTAAAGCTGGCAGGTTTGCAGTTTGCTGGCTTTTACCCAGGGAAGACTCTTCCCTTGGCATCCTGGTAGAGTTAACCTGTCTGAGACATCTCCTGATCACTTGCCACAGGTCCTGCAGCTCATCCAGGAGCGACACAACATCTGCAAACAGCTGCACCTCCCTGCTCAGAGTGGGAGCACACGAGTCCTGGAGGCCATGCGGCGAGGGTGGGTCAGCCCACGAGGAGCCCTATGTCCTGCCCTCTGATTTGGCCTGCTGGTTTCTCCTCACTGATGTCTAGGGTTTCCAGTTAGCAAACCCATGTGCTGTTCATTGCAGATACACAAGAGAAGCCTATTTAGAGCTCGTGCACCATGTGCGTGACTCTATTCCAGGTGTGTTTTCCTTTGGCTTGATCTGAACTCAGCACAACTGCATCTCACTGTCCTTTGCTGAGTGCTGTGTTCCTCTCTTCCATGAGAGAAGTGTACAGCTGTGTCTCTGTTACAGGAGTGAGCTTGAGCAGTGATTTCATCGCTGGGTTCTGCGGAGAGACAGAGGAGGATCACCAGCAGACGGTGTCCTTGCTGCGGGAGGTCCGCTACAACATTGGCTTCCTGTTTGCCTATAGTATGAGACAGGTGAGTGCAGGCCCTGGTGGAGAAGGCTGTTAGCGCTAGGTGTGTCACCTAAACTTGTCAGTGCTGTTTCTCACAATAACACATTTTGTAAAAAGCTGTTGCAAATCATACCCAAAGACTTGGTCTACTGGTAGATTTCTTTTCTCCCAGGCAGCACTTGCAGGGTACGTGGTTCTGCAAGGGCTATTGTTGCGCCTGGGAAGCTTCCAGCTCCTCTGTAGGAGTGTCAGGGTTTGTAACTGCAGGGTCATTGCAGGGAAGCAACTGTGTCAGCAGAGGCTGCAGGTACATTATTTGCTGATGAGGAATGTGCTGATGGAGGTGGGCTGGAGCCCAGGTATAAGGACTGTCCATCAAGTCTGGAGGGAAGTGGTGAATTTTTGAGAAGGTATTTCCGTGAGAAGAGTGGGTATTTGGTTAGTGTCCATTAGAATGTTCTCCAAAGTGTATGATACTGTTGGGGAAGAGGACAGAAGGTTGGGAAACACAAGGAAGCAAAGATTCAATAGATAGATTAGAAATGGTCTATGGACAAACAGGCACAGGCACATCCCCCACAGGAGCTGCTAAACTGCTTCACAGCCACTGATACTCAGTGCCCTGCATCAAAAGGTGGAGGATAAAGATGTGAGTAGCACGAGGACAGGTGGCTGGCACTGGAATAGTTCTGTTGTCATACAAACTGAAATGCTGGGAAGCTGTTGCTGGAAGAGCAGCGGAGCTGGCTGGGGTCAGACAAGGCTCTGAGCTCAGGCTGGGTGCTGAGGGGCTGCACTGGCTCTGTGTGTGTGCAGAAGACCCGGGCGCATCACCGGCTGCAGGACGATGTCCCCACGGACGTGAAGAAGCGGCGGCTGGAGCAGCTCATTGCCACCTTCCGGGAGGAAGCTGCGAGGGCCAACGCAGCACTGGTGGGACAGGCCCAGCTGGTGCTGGTGGAAGGGGTGAGTGTGCCTGGAATGGAATTGTTATCCTCCCTTCTTGCTGCTTCTGAGACTGTGCACAGCAGTCACCACTTCTGCCTTCCCTTCTTGCTTTCCCCATGTGATCCCAGGACTCCCAAGACTGTTTCTTCACACGTAAGCAGACAGCCTGACTTTTCCAGAGCACTGAGCTGAGCACAGGGGATGGGATCGGTTAGGGATGCATCTCTGGCCAAGCACAGAATTTGTGCTTTGGTGTGTGAGTGTCAACCAGCAGCTCTGGCCACAGGACTCTGTTCCAGGGCTTGGTTAATGTGGGTTTAATACCATCAATAGTGCTCAATTAATTCCCGAGGCAATAAAGCTCAGCAGTGAATCAGAGCAATTGCCATGCAGGTAATGTTCCCTGTCCTCTTTCCAGCCCAGCAAACGCTCTGCCTCGGAGCTGTGTGGGAGGAATGACGGCAACATCAAGGTGATCTTCCCCGACGCTGAGCTGGAGGATGCTGCCGAGTGTGGGGCTCCAGGCAGAGCCCAGCCAGGGGACTACGTGATGGTGAAGGTGACCTACCTGCAGTGCTCATTTCCTTGCACAGTGCTGTTCTCTAGGCCAGCTGCTGCCAGAAGAGCCTAAAATTAGAATGGATCCTCCCCAGTCTTTCTGTGCCTGAGGACCTGTGTTGTTTCTTTCAGGTAACCTCTGCCAGCTCACAGACCCTGCAGGGAGTTCCGCTCTGCCGGACCACCCTGTCCCGTGCTGCTGCTTCTCACTGAGGGATCTCTGCTGCCCTTGGATGAAAGCAGCATATTTTCTCCAGGAAGAAGCAAGGAGGTTCTTGTTGTGATCAGGTGGAGATACAGTAGAAACAGGGAGATATATATGTATATTAAAATTTATTTATGAAATAATAAAATACATATATATGTTTCTGCTTTGGTGCCAACCTACCCTTCATAGATGCATGCAGGTTCAAAGGAATGGAAGCTATGTGTGAACTTACAAAAGTACTGTGAGATTGTGTATTTTGACTTGCCCCGAGGCTTGTCCCACCCTCGCAGTGCTGCTGGTCTGTCCTCTGACTGCAATCACGTCCTCTGTCATGGCCCAGCCTGAGAGATGGATGTGCAGAGCAGGTCTTTCCTATGAGCTCAGCTGAATTTAGGAGCTGCAAAAGCTGGTAGTGCCTACAAAACACAGCTCCAGCAGCTGCTGGAGAATGGCAGGAGTACTGTCAAAGGGTAGAGAGAACAGAAGATTGATGAATTCTTTCCAAATATTGGCAAAATGCTTGGAAAGGGGATGCAAGAACCCACACCATGCTCATGTGTTGGAATGTGGCGCTGGACTGCGGAATGAAAAATGGTGTTTAACGTGCACCGGTGAATCTGTTGTGTCTGGGGCTGAAGGAATGCAGCCTTGCCCTGGTACTGGGGAGGATTGGGTCTTGTCTGGAGATTTCCTTGTTTCCCGGCCTGGGGGGATGCATGGGAAGAGACAGCTGCTAGTTGAGGGTCATCTCTCTCCTCTTAAAACCTGGGGTGCAGTTTTGTGATTCAAACATCTATGGATGTCCTTCCCTTTGCTCAGTGATAGAAGTGGTTGTGCTAATTTAAATGGCCAGTAAGTTCTTCAAGTACATCTGACAGTTCCTTGTTTTCATCAGCCTGCAGCTGACCCTGGCTGCAGTGTCACATTCCAGCCTGCTCTGTGAAATTCAAACAAGGACCTGTGACCTGCACTTGTGAGTAAACGGACATGTGAGAAGGGATCACCCCTTTTCATATAGATAATCGTGTCATTAAAATAAATCCATGTAAAAGGCTCTGTCCAGTGACCAGTTTTGAAGGAACAGCTGGTGGCAGGGCAGTCACAACATGAATTTGCAGAATTTTAAAATAAACATGAAAGGGTTTTGCTCGAAAGCCGCCTCTCCCGCTCAGCTCTTTCTGGGCTATAATTGTATCTCTTTGAAAACAGCATGGTTCACTGAATATTCATTAGGCTTCAAGAAACAAATACATTTTGCTTATTATCTCAGAGCTGAGTCCCTTCTCCTAGAAGTGAGTCTGCACAGTCAGCACAGTCCATGTGAGCTCCAAGGTGCTGACAGGCACACAGGGCTGGTCTGCCCTCCTGCTTCCACATGGGAAAGTGTCTTTGGCCCAAGTTCACAAACCAGGGCCTGAACCTCTGCTGCCCAGTAAGGGTGAGCCTTTGGCCCAGGGGGATTTCAGGAGGAGGCAGCAGTTTGGGATGAAATCCCAAAGGAAGCAGCAGGGTGTATAAGCAACACCCCTCAGAAGTGCTGGGCACTGAGGCCGACGTGCTTGGCTAATCAAGCCCACAGGCTAGTGGCCTAATTTAACTGCCCTATGGCAGATCTTTCAGCTCATGATTCCCGGGCATTTTGGGATGAGGGGCCAAACCAACACCCTGGAAAGGGCTGACACCCACCTCCCCCTGCTCGTTTGACCTCTCCAGGAGCACCTATTCCAAGTGGGAAATGCAGATGACAGTGTGCCCTCCCCCCTCCATCCTGTTTTGAGGCCAGCTGTGGCCGTTTTACAATCATTATTTTAAGAGCGGGAGACTAATGAGGAGGAGAGCTGGGTTTTACATTTTGATGAGGAGGTGATAATGCTCACTGCACGGGCTCCCCGGGGAGCCACAGCACTCACCATTTGCTTCGCCTCTTTAGTTTTTATAGGCCTCGGGAATGAAGACTGAGGTTTTAAGGCAGCAAAGCATCCATTAGGAAGTGCTTACGGTGACCTTGGAGGCCGAGTCAGTCCTTTGGCACTGCCTGGAAGAAGGAATGTGTTGTTTTCTTTGAGGCCTGGAGGTGGGATGCAATTTCTGTGTCACTTCTCAGGTTTGCTGCTTGAATCCAGCTGTTGGGAAAGCTGAACTTGTACTTCGTGCTCTTTCTTGCACGTTTCTGTTCCCACCCTGAGCAGGGATGAGAGCCCTGAACTCTCCCGGACCTCCCATCTCCCACTCTGACGTACACCTGTGCCTTCTGCAGGTCCAAGTAGTGCCCTTCCAGCCAGTCGTGCCCCAGTTACACCCATGGGCAAACACCTAAGGAGGCGTTTGGCAGATCAGGTTTCCCAGTACAGACCTGAAGTGCTGGGATGACATTTACTTTCCAACAGCAGCCGTGCCCTGAGGGTGTCTCCTGACGCCGGAATTTTGTAACACACAGCCTGCACTTTCCTTTCTGCTGGCAGGGTGTGTGGGCGAGGCTGGACATCACCCGCACACACAAATAGCTTCACCTGGCAAAAAGGTCGCTGTCAGGGAGGACAAGGGCCCGTTTGTTCCCCGGACCCCCGTCAAAGAACAAACTTGTTTGTCCTCAGGTCTTGGCTGTGCTCAGGGAGTGGAGGGACAGAGAGCAGCGGGCGCTCACAGCCTCTGTTCGCTGCTCAGCACTGGCTTTTATTGGCCTCAGGACAGTCTCAAAATTGATGCCCGCCATTGCCTACGCTCACCTGCCCAAACATGCTCCCTTCTCCAAGACTTTCGAAGCAGCTTGGGCAGAGCAGTCAGGCTTTTCCCAGTGCCAGAGCTGGTCACGGTGTATCATGCCCTTCCCCAGAACCCCTGGAGCTCTGCAGTCTGTTTTCCCTCTGCATGTCATGGTGCTGGTGGAGGGAAGGATGGACGTTCTCCCTGGTGGAAGCCTGTAAGCACAGTTTGCTTTAGGTCAGTTGCAGCCTCGCTCTGCTGAGGTGGTGGCAGGTGACAAGGCATTGCCTCTGAGTGATGCCAGCAGCCTGCCAGCCGGTGCCAAGGGAAATGCTTTCCTCCTCTTTCTCTCTTTTCACTCCAGCAGACAGGCTCCATGTGCCTGCCAGCCAATTCCCCCAGGCCTCCTCCTCCTCCCTGCTCTGGGACTGCTGTGGGCTGGGGGTCCAGGGAGTTTTCCTTCAGTAGCTTTTCGTCACCATTTCTGAAGCGAGCTCTTTGCACAGAGCTTTGGGATTTAATGCAACATAAAGAACTTTCGAAACTGTTTTCCACTTCTCAAACCAGTTCTATCTTTAGTTCACTTCTTTCTGGAAGTGGTTGGGTTCTGGCAGGGCAAGTACAGCTGCTCCTACAGGCTCCTCTGCAGCCGCTGGTGAACTCTGTGCTGTGCTGGAAATGCAACGAGCTCTCCATTGCCACTGCTTGGTGCACCCCCAGACCAGCCCCAAGCTGCTCTGCAGCCCCCCTAGGCTGGCATTGTCTGTCCCCAGCCTCCCTCCATGTCCATGTGCTTCCCAGAGCACTGCTGGGCTGTGACCTGCATGGCAATGACAGAGGTACCGGTGGTGAGTGGCAGCTCTGAGTTCTGGGGGTTTGTGAATTCAGAGTCTGTTACAGGCACCACTGCTCTCTGGGGCCCAGGAGTCCTGCAGCTTTCCCTCCTCCCTTGTGAGCAATTTATTTCCTTTACTGGCAGACAACTATTGACTTCTCATTCTCCTGAAGATGAGATGTCTTGTCTCATCAGGTTTAAATTAGTTTTATCTTTAGCCTTTCCTATTAATAAGCTCTCATTGCGGTGTCATTACTTGATATCTATTTTCTGATGTTTTTCATTAATGGCTCTCTATCTTCCAGATATTTTTTCAAGTATTTTTTTCCCCTGCTGCTGAGTTATTTAACAGTCAGACACAGATCAGAGATGTGAAGAGGGTCTGATGCTGGTCAGAGAGAGCGTGGAATGGCCCAGCACCACTTGGTGTGCAGGGCAGGGTGCTGGGACTGTGGTGGGGCTGCATTGGGGCTGTCAGGAATGGTCACGCATTCCCTTCCTGTCTCTCTGCATCCCTCTGATCCCAGCCTGAGCTCTGACACGCCTGGGGCTCTCAGGAGCACGAGTCAATAGAGTAATTAAAATGCCTCCCATGAGGCGAAGGTGCTGCAATTCCTTTGGACAGCTGTATCTGTGAAAAACAGAGGACTGCTTTCTGTGCTTCGTGTGCCTGGCAAGGCTCTTCCCCTTCAGCAGAACTTCCACTAGGAAATGTGAAAGGGAGTTATTTCACATTATTTCAAGGGGGCCCCTGCCCAGGGTCCCTGTTCCTGCTGGGTCTGAGCCACCTTCCCTGGCAGCCGGTCTGGGGCAGCTGCCACTGCCACCAGGAACATGGAGCTGGCAGTACTGCCAGCCTGGGGGTAGGCAGGGCTTTCTCATTATGTCTTCAAGGGTGTCAAAAGCAAAGTCCATCAGTGTTGAAAACACCCAAATCTCAGCCTCGTTGCCCTACATTTACTTCTTGCATTAAGGAGGAGGAGAAAGGTGCCCAGTTCCTTGGGAGCAAACCCAAGGATGACAACAGCCTGATGCATGGTGGCATGTCTAACTGAGCTGTCAGGGTGCTCAGGGACACTGCTGGGGGTGTGCTTGACACTTGCAGAGCCAGGTCACTGCTGGATCCCTCGCTGGTCCCAGCTGTGGCTCCCATGTGGGAATTACAGAGTGGCTGCAGGATGGGCAATTTGCAGCAGCACCTCCAGCAGAGGGTTTGAGGGTGATTAATATTCAGCACACTGATGTGAAAATGAACAGCCAGAAAGGATTGTCCTCCTCCCCTTCCTGCATCCATGAGGACAGCGAGTGGAACAGAAATGAAATTCACTTTTGGCCAGGCTGATTATGAGGTTTTGAGATTAAACAAGGTGCTCCATTCTCTTTGGGTTATTTAGTGTCTTTTAATCTGTTTCTTCTTCCTTTTTTTTTTTTTTTTTTTTTTTTTTTTATGTCATCTTTCTGTAATTTAATTACAGGAAGTTTAAAAAAGAGTAGTAGGAAGCTTTGGTTGAAGCTATCAGAACCAAACAGGAGGCAATTCCAAAACCAGTTTCTCTTTAAAAAAGGGAAACATTCTGACATTTCAATAAAAGAAAGATTCTTCCCATAATTTCTTATCCAAACTACATTTTGAAAAGCCCTTATACTGTTGATGGGAAAGCTTTCCCCATTCCATGCTCAGCAAGCAGCCAGCACAGCAGAGCCTGTCAGGAGCAGTAGCAGTGCTGACAGTGCCCCTGGGATGCTCCAGGCAGCAGATGGGTGTCATGGGGTGCAGAAGCCTGGGAGAGGCTCAGAGCAGTCTCCACAGGAGAACCCAGTAGGGTGAGAGAAACCTCAAGAAAAACCCCATCAGTGCCCTTGCAGCCACAGCTGGCAAAGATCTGAGCTGTTCCAGAGTCACCTGTCCAGGCACACTGTGCCCAGGTGGTGCCAGCAGCAGCAGGGACATCCCCCATGGTACCGTTTTTATTAATATTGGTGGGTCAGACCAGTGGAGGTGCTGCTGCTGTCCCCACAGGGCTCACAGTGGCCAGTGGCTGCCCACCCCTGCCTCTGTGGCAGCGGAGGTGGGACCCAGCCCCATGGCACCTTGCCACCTGGAGAGGTTTGGGCTTTGGCATCTTGGCTCTATGGTTACCGAGGGAATATTTACACCTCTTTTTGCAGTCATTCACAGCAAGTGAGCCTAGAATGGGGCTTGGCACCTTCTTTCATCCTCCTCCTTCTGTTTCCTTAGGAACTGGAAACTGAAGGTGCCCAATGAGGCGTTATGGATTCAATAGCTTGTGCCAAGGCACTGCCACCCATCCCGTCCTCCCCCTCTGACAGAGCTCTGCCACTGACATCAAAGGTCACCTGGCATCTGCCCTTCATCTTTGTGCTCTGAGCACAGGCAGACAACCCAGCATATGGGTGTTACTGCAGCCAGAACGGGGTGCAGTGGGTGCAGCGCAGACGCGCCCAGTGCCCACATCTCATTAGCATTGTTACCTCTGCCATTAATTGGCAGGGCAGGGGTGGCATTGGCTGCTCAGGGTATGGCTCACTCACAGTGGTGAGATAAAGGGAGTGAGGAGCAGCAGAGGAGGCTGGGCTGTGGTGTTGGGGCACTGGTGAGCCATCAGCCACGCCATTACCTTGGGAAAAGAGCAGCGAGAACCTCCAAGGTTTTCAGGGGAACATTTAGCCACTCAGAAGATGTGAGCAGGAGCCCTGGCCCTGGGAGTGTCCCAGGAGGATGCTGGCTGCAAGCTCTCAGCTAACAGCACCAGGACTCCCCTGTGCCTGTTGGATGGGGCTCTGGGGCCCTGGGCAGGATCAGAGGGACTCATGATGGGCAGAGGCAGAGGAGGGTGTTGGTGCTGCCCACCAGGAATGCCCAGCAGAGCCAGTGTGGACACTTGGAAGTGGTTGGTGGCACACGGTGCTGTGTCAGTGGATCTGGAAGCTGCAGGACTCGGGAATCTGGCCCTGGCCCTGGCATCTCTCCCCGTGCAGCCATTCTGCTCCAGGGCTGTGTCACAGCCAGCTCCGGGATGAGGTTTGATGCCACTGCAGCCAGGAGCGAGCTCCTGTGCCCAAGAGCTTGCTGGCTACTGCCACTGCTCTCCCCGGGGTCCTGGGGGTCCCAGCCCCAGCCTGGAGGGGGATCTGTCTCCCTGGGGCCCCAGGGATGTGCTTGTTCATGTTAAACAGCTCCCAGCCCACTGGCAACAGCTGGGAGCAGGAACACACACTAAAAGAACCAGCAGCTCAGGGACAGGGGCAGAATAAATCTGCATAAATACAAATGAGGGGAATATTTATTTGCCACATTGACCACATTTCTGTAGCTACTTTAAGCTGTGAGAGTGGGGGTCCGGCAGCCTGGGCAGGGCTTGGGCTCCACTCAGGCCCGGCTCTGGGGCTGCAGCCCCCGTGGTTCCCCACCTTTCCAGCAGACTCACCTATTCAATATTCCTCACATATGAGTTACTCCTGTAGCTGATGGGAGTGATAAATAACAAAACCCTTGCAAATGCAAAAATCCTTTGGCAGTTTGGAAAGGAACCAAGTCACATGCTGAATGCAGATGAAGAAAAATCATTTTTATTGTAAGGAGAAAAAGAAGGGTGTGAATCTGCCTCAAATCCACCTCACCCACAATGCAGCACACCCAAATCCACTTGGAGATTACAAGGCAGGATAGCGTTCACTCTGATCAGTTCAAAGCATCGCTGTTTGGGAACAAATTGGCTGAGTGTGCACCTGGATTAGGCTGGGGGCTTTTTTGCCTCTTTTTAACAGTATGAAATCACTGAAAACAGCAGAATTCCCTTTTGAAATGGTAAGCCAATCAAGAAGCAGAAGGAGAGCAAAGACAAAGTGTTTACAGCTCATTGCATTCGTCCCTTTTCTCTCTTCCCTTCTCAGAAGGTTTTGTGCAGTTGGTGCAAACTCATGAAATTCCTGAGGGGACCAAACCCCTGCCTGACTGTCTGCTTCCAGCACCTGGAATGTCCCCTCTGTGCTGAGCCATTACCTGGCCTAAACCCCAGCAAGCGCAGCTGGGGTGGGCCTGAGGAAGAACCAGGGGGTCAACGTCATCCCTTCATCAGTGAGTGCCATAACGAGTGGTTTGTGGCCATGACAGCCAGGAGAGACACAGGCAAGACCTGGGGCTCCACAGTGTCATCAACATGGCTGATCATCGACATGGCTAATTATCAACATGGCTAATTATTGACATAGCTTACCATTGGCACAGATTATCATTGGCACAGATTACCGTTGGCACAGATAACTCTAGGCTGGACAGAGACACCAAAATCTGAGAAGGCTGAAATGTAGAGCAGAAGAAAGAGTGTTTTCTTGGTTGGGTTTCTCCATTTTCATGTCTATTCTCCACCTACTGAGTTGTTTTCCTCCCTTCCCTCCTCCTCCTTGGGAATCGCCTGCAGGGGGACCTGGAGGGATAGCAGAGTTGAGGTTTTAGGCAGCCCTGTGCTACCCATGTCACCTCCCACTACCAGGTAGCAGGGTCAGGACTCTTCTCACCCAGCTCAGGTACTGGCACCGGCACAATTGGCAGAAGAGCTCTGAGCCAGGTCCCCAGCCAGCAAATCCTCCTTACCCCAGGGTGCCGCCAGCCCCGCGCCTATGGATTGATCCCGGGATCGACACCTGCGGCTGGGGGAGAGACACCCAGGTCAGTGCAATCTCTTCCCGGGTCCCCAGAGCCTGACAGTCCCCTGGTATCCCCCACCACGGGACTGGGCTCGGTGGTTCCTGATGCAGCAGTGGCCTGAGAGCCCCCAGTTTTACGGGCAGAGATGATTTAGTGCCCTCAGGAATACAGCTCTGGGGAAGCTGGGAAGACTTCCAACTCTTCCTTACCTTCCTTATATATTAACTTTCCATGCATATGAAGCTGAAAGTTCTTCCAATCACCTCTGCAAATATTAATTAATCCTCGCAGCATCCTGAGAACCATTATTCACTCTTATTAAGCAAATATTATTAAATCCTTTTATAAGAGGTGAAGTGACTTTTCCGGGGCTGTGCAGGGCGTAAGTAGGAGTGCACAGACTTGCTACTGTATTCCAGACCTGCCACTGCACAGGGACAAAGGTACTCACACCTGAGCTGGGGGCCATCTCTGAGGACCAGGGACCCCAACCACCCCCAGCACTGCTGTGCCCTGTGAGGTACAAGTGCTCCAGGCACAGCACCTGGCAGCTCTGGCTGCATCTCAGAGCCATGAGAACCCTCCCCACTCTTGGCCCCGACCCAGGACTGTGTCCCCCATTGCAGCTGCCCCATTCTGGCTCACAGACACCAGTGGGGATCCCCAGCAGCACTGGGTCCAAACTTACTCTGAAGGAGCCAGTCAATGAAGGTGCTTGGGAATGGGGAATTCTGCAAAGAACCAGGATGTTAGAGCATGTGAATGTGGAGGGAAGGCATCAGTGTGGGGACATGGGATGGAACACAGGATGGGACATGGCTATACCTGCAGATCCAGCTCCACATAGTGCCCGGCTGTCACTGGCAGCTTGGAGAGAGCAGAGTAGATTTTCCCCAGAAGCCCAAAGGAGATCACACCTGGGGAGAGGGAGAGGCCATGAGGGCTGGGCAGTGCTAGCTGTGGGTCACTGAGCCTGCTGGAGCCTGTGCCCACCCGTAGCATCTGGCAGAGGCCGGGAGAGCATTGTACTGCCCAGCAAGGAGGAAAACCCTTTGTCCTTCCTATAGATCTCAAACTCCATGGAGTTCAAAGGTTCCCATGAAAGCTGCTGCCCCGGAGCTCCCAGGTGCAGATCCCATCACAAGGGAAATGTTGAGGGGGACCGTTCTGCTTTCAGTGAAGCAGCAATTGTGTGCGAGGTTTGACATGAACAGAGCTGGGGAGGGGAAACCCTCTGGCTCTGTGGGGCTGCACCTGGGGGTCCTGGCATAGCCAACTCCTGGCAGCAGCTTGGGTCTAGCTCTGGTTAGGAAAATACCCATAAGAAGAGCAGGGCTGTGGTGTCTGGCAGTGGTGGTGAGCCAGGACCTTGCCACCCACAGCAGCTTTGCCAGTGGAGAAAAGCTGCTCCTGCTCCAGGCAGAGAGACCCCTGCTCCCACAGCTCCAGCTCTCCTGGGGATACCCACTGCCCGTGGAGGTGGCCAGAAACACAAACCCCAAGTGTGACTCTAAAACTTAATAAGGAAAAGAAAATTTAACGACTTACGGTTGAGGAATTGCAGATTAATGTTGATGATGCTGACCCAGACGTTCACTAAGGGGCAGAGCTGCAATGGCAACAAGTGGCACAGTCTTAGTGAGAACAGCGTGGCTGCAGCAGTGCGTTCCCCGGCACCGCTCGAGTTTCACAGATTTAAATCAGGATGGGACAATCATCCTGATTTCATCCTAGGGCATGGTTCTTCCATGGAAAAAGAGCTATATGATTCGTTCAGCTCCCTTCTAAAAATGTTCTACCGAACAAGGTAAAAGATCCTCTAAAGGCCCCCTTTGCTCTAAACGGGGCCATTGCTTCTTCTCACCCCCACAGGGAGCAGCTGAGTATAAATTACCCCGTAACCTCATGTGATGGAATTGAAATTACTCCTAACAAATAAATTCTGACTGTAAGGAAGATCAAGCAATTTTGTGTAACTCACTTATAGGCTGCAGGCATGTATCTGTGCATGCACAAATATATATATATATATGGCTTGTATGTATATTGTCCCTGCCAATGACAGGGGGATTGGAACTAACTAACCTTTGAGGTCCTTTCCAATCCAAACTGTTCTGTGATTCTGCGCGCGTGCGTGTGTGTGTGTGTGTAAATCTGCCAGGCAGTTCTGGCAGGAGCACTGATTGGAGCTGAAATGCAGCTTCACAGCAAAGAATCTTCAGACACTCACCAGCGCAGGGACAAGGGACTTAAGAGACTTGTTCAGCAAGCTGCTCACCAGATTGGTGAGGAGGCTGAGGAGGAAAAAGACAGACAAGAATTACCAGGGAAGTTGTCAAAACCCAGGGCTTGACATCAAGACAAAACTGAGCTCCTCTGCACGGCTCAAAACTGAGCTACTCTGTAGAGGAGCCCCCTCTTCTCCTCCGATGTTAAGAGATGCCGCAAGCCCACAGCTCCCCCAGGCTTCACCAGGAATTGCAGATGCTCAGGACTTTGTTATCTGAATCGCAAAGTCTGCTTTTTATGATGTCAATCCATGCCCAGATTTGAGACTGAAGTTCTGCCCCACTGCCAACTTGCAGGAGCTCACCCTTTCCGCAGGTTGACGCTGAAACCACCAAGGAGGTGGTTGCAATCCTTAAGCACCAACTTGAGGTCACCAGGGGAGTCCTGGGTCAGGGCAATGTGTGATGTGATGTTTGCTTCTACCGAGGAGCCACTCAGAAACCGAAAAATCCTGAAAAAAAGGAAGTGGCATGGAGGGTTATGGAGGAAGCCGAAGCAGCACAGGAGAGCGGTGCCTGTGGTGGAACCGCAAGCATGGCCTTGGCTGGGACAGTGCTTCAGTTTTGGGACTTCTCTCAGGCTCCTGGTCCTGTAGCAGATCACAGAACCACAGAATTGTTCAGGTTGGAAAAGACCTCTAAGATCAAGAAGTCCAATCATCAACCCAGCACCACCGCCATGTTCACTAAACCACGGCCTCAAGCACCATATCCACATGTTTTTTGAACACTTCCACAGATGGCGAGTGTCTGTGGAACGAGGACAGCTGGAAATGGTTCCAGAGAGAGTCAACGGCACAGCCCAGAGCTTTCCTCACCAGCCTCTTGCTCAGTGTTTGGGGGTGTTTGTCGAGCCCCCAGGAGTGTCCCATCCTCCCCAGTGCCCTCAGGTCCCCGTGGCCCCGCTCCCCAGCCTCGCTCACCCTGGAAAGCGGAGCACCAGCTTTGAGTACAGGTTCAGCACAAGCTCAGTCCCACGAAGGACCTTCCATGACACTCGGGCGTTCTCAAGGTTCAATACCTTCAACCTGGGGGTTAACACCGAGGCAAACCCACCTTGAGATGGCAGGATCAGCAGGAGCAGATCCTACAGCCCCATCTCTTCCTGCTCATCATTTGACCTGTGGATATTCCCAGGTAAAAGTGAAGGTGGGGAAGGACCAACTCTCGCTCCACGAACAGCCAATCTCAAAGCATGGTCAGGTTTCTCAAGGCTATGTCCTCCTGAGTCTCAGCCATCTCCATGGGTGGACATTCCCCCACCTCCTGTGTTGCCCATGGCTGTGTCACACCACTCCCACAGGCAAGACTTTTCCCATTTCTCGTTGGAATTTCCCCTGTTGCAGATCCTTATGTGAGCTGCGAGCCCAGGACTGGTGGCTTGTATGAGAGGGAAGGTCTGATCCCCTGGACATTATGGGTCACCCTGCAGTGAGCCCCACCACGGAGCTTCTGACTCACCAGGCGTAGCGTGTCATCTTCTGGGAGGCTCCACCACCCAACAGTCCTCCTGCACCCAGAAGTCCTCCTGCTTCACTCAGAAGACCATTGAGTCCAAGCAGACTTCCATTGCCTAGGAGACCTCCTTTTCCAAGCAGCCCTGTGCCAAGCAGACCTGTCTCTCCAAGAAGGCTGTTATTGCCAAGGAGACCATTGCTGAGGAGACCATTGCTGAGGAGACCATTGCCAAGTCCTTCCCCACCAAGGATACCAGTGCCAAGTCCTTCTCCACCAAGGAGGCCTGTTCCAAGGCCTTTCCCACCAAGGATACCAGTGCCAAGTCCTTCTCCACCAAGGAGGCCTGTTCCAAGGCCTTTCCCACCAAGGATGCCTGTGCTGAGCAGCCCGTTGCTGCCAGGTTGTCCTCCTGAAACAGCCAGAACTCTGTTACTCTCTTGTCCTTCACCACCCAGCAACCCTCCTCTCCCAACCCTCCCCTATGCTAAGCGGACCTTCCTCACCTAGGAGGCCTGTGCCAAGGACCCCACCTCCGCTGGGCTCATTTCCTACACCAAGGAGACCTCCACTTTCTGCTCCACTTGGACTTCCTTTTCCCAGGAGGCCAGTGCCAAGCAGCCCACCTCCACCAAGAGCACCTATGCCAGGCAATCCACTTTTTCCGCCCGTAAGACCAGTGCCAAGCAGACCTGCACCAAAGGAGTCCCAGTTACTAATTGGAATTCCACTCTTGGAAGGATTTCATTGACAGGAAAGATTGGTTTGGCCACGTTAGGGTGCTCTGCTGGTGAGTTCTCACAGGGACCCCTGAGCATCCTTGAACAAAGTTGGGTTCCCCATGGAGATGGGCCTGCCAGGAGGCAGCTCCCCAGGAGGCAGCTCCCTGATGAGCAGAGGGACATGCCATGAGCCCAAAATATCACAGGACTGTGCCATGACTCTGCCTTGGAAACACAGAAAATATCTGAACTCACCACCGCTAGGTTGTGCTGGGTTCAGCAGGTTGAGGAGACCCTGGGAGGGGGGAAGGAGGCCCCCAAGAAAGATGACATACCAGAAGGGTGGCATGTCCTGACACAGCACCTGTGGAAAGACCCACATCAGCCTGAGCACCAGCTCCACATTGGTATCGACAGCCTGGGTACTGGTCCAGCTCTCCATCCTTCATGTGCACGGCCCTGGGGTGTGGGGAGATTCTTCCTGGACATGCAGCCTCCAGACACCATCCCCCTCGTACCAGGATGTCAGCCCAGACCTGCAGCACCCTTTTCCCACTTCTGGGAAGCAGAAGAGGGAGCAGCTGAAGCCCAGTGCCACACTGCTCTGGAGCCATCTATGTCTCCATGCCTGACTGGCCTCCCCCACTGCAGAGCTGGGTGTCTGACGCTGCAGGGAAGTGAAAATGCCATTTTAAGAGAAGAAGAGGGATGGAGGTGAGGCAGGAGGACCTTGTACTGAGAGAGACAGATGGCTTCCAACCACTCTGAAATGGCCCTGAAAGAGGAACACTCACAGGAGCACAGCCAAATAAAAAATGATGAGTGTCACAGTCATGTCCTTCTGCCTGCTGTGAAGAGCACCCTGTGTTATTAAAGCTCAAAGCACAGCCAGAATCAGACTCACTTTCCCGTGGGCAGGTTGTTTGTTTTTCTCATCTTGTTCCACTCAAGCTGTGAAAAGAGTTCGTTTTCCCTCTGTTTGATCTGCCCCCGGCCAAAAGAAAGTACCTTCAAGGACCTTCTGTTCCTGCCCAGGCTGGGCCTCTAGGGGTGACAACTCAGGCTGGGGAGTGTTTGTTTATGCATGGAAAGGTGTTTGCAAAGAAATGAGAAAATGGTCTCTCTGCAGCACTGCTAGGGGTTCCAGCTCTAGGAGCACTTTCCTGGACAGTCCGTGTCCTGGACAGACAGCTCAGCTTGTCCCTCCCGAGAAAAACAATGTACAGGGTGCAGATTGCAGAGCTTCAGCACTGAGAAATAACATTATTTAGGTCAGACTGAACAACTTCTTTATCTCTTCCAGATACTTTTAAAAAATCCCTCTATGACAGTTCTCGGCACAATTAAATTAGACTTTAATTCACTCGACTGTCTTTTACATTTTCCCTTTGATCAGCACGTAATGATGCACAGCTCCTGTAGCTGCGATTATTGAACAGGGGAGAAGGAGAGAGGCTCGAGCAGCTTCTATTGAAAATCGTGTCAAATAAAATCAGTGGGATTTGTTGGAGGGGCTCTGAAAGACGTGTGCAGCATTGCAAAAGGGTACCAAAATGGATGTCAGGGCTCTTAGAAGAGCTCTTAGAGAGAATACGTGACCAAGCAGGCACCTATCTCTGCAGTTATTAACAATATCTACCAGGGTGCTGCTCCTCGGTCACACACATTTCAGTGAGCCGAGCATCTTGCACATGCAGAAAAGCATGTCTGGCTTTGCAGATAAACACTTATTTTACACTAACCGAGATGAGGTCTGGAGAGCTGAAAATTGCTCTGAATTCTGGTCACCAAGATCACGAAAAAACTCCCAGTTCTTTCTGCCAGCTTAGTCATTATCACAAACTTAACAACAACAGAAATGAACGTGGAATTTAACAAGCAAGAGCTCTGTTAGCTTTAAAAATTAATTTTCATAAATGATTAAATGCAGCTACAAAAATCAAAGGAAAGCATCATTAAAATCCCTGCTTTCCAAGCCGGGTTACACTGTGCTGTAGGTCGCCTGATGGAGCCAGCACAGTGGCCACGGTCCTTCAGTGCCACTTACCTGGACCCTTTGATGTCGAGGTGGAGCTCCCATGGTCATGGCTGCTGGCAGCTGCTTTTATATACCTGAGCTGCAGGAATGAGGAAAGTCAAGGAAAGGATGGAGCAGGGACAATTCCCTTTCACGGGCTGTGAAGTGTGACCCCTGCACCAGCCTGACCCTGACCACCACGCCTTGCAGGGCTGGGCTGTGGCCAGCAGCACCCAGCCAGCCCAGCAGCTCACCCCTCACTCTGGCTGTGGTGCCCACCAGCTCTGGGGAGAGTCCCAGGGTTGCTTCAGGACAGCTCGGCACCATCGTATGGAGCAGAATGAGTCCAAGGACAGTGAGAGGTGAGCAGTTACCTCCCAATGAGTTAATTGCATACAGAAACATCACAAATTGCAAAACAAATGAAAGAGTGTGTGGGTTTGTGGCACACCGTCTGCTCTTAGAAAACTGCCTGTGCCCCAGAGGCAAGCAGGAGCTGGTTGTGCATCCAAGAAAGATCTCCACAGTTTAAAGGAGACTTGAGAGACAACAGATAAAACAGGGAAATAAATACAGAGAGGAAAGGAAAAGTAACATCAAAGATGACAGAAAAATCTGATGCTGATGTTCCAGGTGTGTTTCAGGGTGGATCTGGACTGGACCAGGGCAAGACAGACTCACAAGCAGTGATGCAGCTGTCCCAGCTACTCCCTCTCACCCCAGGAGCAACGGGTGGCTTTAGAGCCTTAATTAGCAGAAGTTTCATGTGGTTCATGCAGAGTTCAGTGGCGCTGCTGGGTGATTTCCCCCCTGGGTCCCTAAGTGCTCCAAGGACAAAGCCCCAGTAAATCCCAGGGCAGGTGATGGTGTGATGGGTGCTCAACACGAACAAGATACCCCACAGCTTTGGGTCCCGGCCTTGAAGAGTCTGACATGTTTGGGTCTGACACAGCATTTGCTGGCAGAGCTGTGCACCCCCTGAGCTGGGGGTGGACAAAAGGGACTGCAGCCTTCCCACCTGGAGTCTGTCCTGAGCCCAGGGGTTTCACCAGAGCTGGCCATGCCTACAGGCTTGAACACCTGCTGTGGCTGCAGAGAGGGCTGGACTTCATTGAACCTGAGCACAAGAATGTAAAGTACACCCACACCCTTCCGAGCACCCACAAAAGAGTCCAAAACACAATGTTCCATGGAAAAAACACATGTGCTCAATCTGCTCAAGCAATGCAGGCAGGATGCAACATCTACAGGGATAAGACCAAGCTGCTGCTGTGCCGTGTTGGGTATGGAGAGACACTCAGTGGGACCCTCGGGCAGGTGAAGTCAATGTTCAGCAGCCTGAGGAGGGGAACCCCCTCTCCCAGCATACATGTGGGACACAAGCCAGCCCAGCACAGTGTCATGGGGCAGGAGGTGACTGCTGAACTTCTCCCCGGGTCTCAGTCCCAAACTCCATCCCCTCTATGTGCAGCCCCTGCCTCCTCAAGGAAGTGTCTCATGGTCAAACAAAGAGGTCAGGGCTGGGGTGGCTCCTCCAGCCGCTGGCCAGGCTGCAGCCCAGCCATGCCACGCTGGGTGCAGGTCCCATCTATGGGGAAACTGCCCTGTGGCGAGGGGAAGCTGCAGAAGGAATTTCTGCATGGGTTGTGCCTTCATACACACGATGTTCAGAAGGCAGAGGGACATCACCTGGCTGGATCACCATCACCTCTGCTGTAGCTGTGAGCTGGATCACACCTGCATTGTTCTTTAGGGTCACCACAGGTGCTTTGGGGACTGCAATTTCCATCAGCAATTCATGTGGCTTAGGCTATGCCTGGAGAACCTGCCAACATCCAAAAATGGAAAGTTTCTGCCAGTGGGAGCACAAACAGTGACCAGGAGCTGCAGAGCATGTTGCCCGTTGATGCAGGAATTGCACAGTGCTGCCCTCCAGGACAGGTCTGATCCTGAATTCCTGCAACCCAGCACAGCTCTGTCTCACCTGAGCAAGTTCACCGAGAGGCCCAGTGGGAGAAGTTGGTGTCCACTGTGGGTGGCAAGGGTGGGTGGCATGGGGTCCCATTGGGGCTTGGGGACAGTCTCTGGCTTTCCTAGTGGGTAGTCCACCAGGCCTGTGGCCACACACGCGATGACAGCCTGGAGTCACAGGAGAAGTAAACACAAGTCAAAACGTTTGCAATATTTGCCTTTACGGTCAACTTCATCTTCCCTCACTGTGAAATGGCTGCACGCACGGCCTCGCCAAGTCGAGCCCCGTGACACTTCCTTCTCCAAAAGTTTGTGAAACCTAAAACCTGCTGTGCTCTCCCATGACAGAGGTGAGAGCAAGGCATGGAGCCAGGACCTCTGCCAGCTTCCACAGCCCCCTGCCCAGGTGTACATGGCTGAAGGAGACCTTGATGTACCCAAGGGAAATATCCCAAACCCTGTGCACCGATGGAAGGCGAAGATGCAGGACTCATGTTCAAATCCACCTCAAGGAACTGGCCAGTTGCCAGGGGAAGGCTGGACCTGGTGTACTGGATGCAGCCCAGCAAATCCAGGGGCACCAGTGCTGGGGAAAGAGGGAGGGAGTCAGCGATTCCTTGTCGGACTCGACTGCAAATCCCCCCCTCCCCTGCCTGGAGCTCTGTTTCATCCAGAAGAGCCCTGGCTTTCAGGTGGGCCCTGGGCAGGGAGCTGCTGGGGACCCCTGCTCCTGGCACTGGGCAAATCTGGGGCCAGGGTGGAGCAGAGGAGGGAAGGGTGTCCCTCAGCTGGAGTGGGTGACACATGGCCCAAGGCAGGACAAGGTGTGGGACCCACCGTGTGCTCCCAGCTGGTCACTGACTAATCCCAGGGCAATGTCAAGCACTGGGCAGAGCTGCAGGAGTTGGGGAGGGGCAGTGTTAATCCACATTTGGAGCCAGAGAAGGGACACACAGCCCTGCTTGGCTCTGCCAGGCTTTCCCTGGGCATGGGAGCACTGGACACCTGGAATGGCAGCCCTGCTGATGACTCCACCAGCTCTGGGTCTGGCCCTGGGCACCTGGCCCTTCCTCAGAGGAGTTGGGGTTGGGGCTGGGACCCAGGAGCCCGTGGGGGATGGCTAGAAAGACCCTGGGGCTTTCAGGAGGAGGAGAGATTCCATTAGTCCATAGCACAGTCCAGGGCCTCCTTAGAAACTCTCAGCACTTGGGCAGACCTTGCATTGGGAAGGAGGGAGAAGCTCCTCCCAAGCTGATGGAGACATGGAATGTGTCCCCCACTAATCCCAAGCCACTGGGTGGGTGGATGCAGCAGCCCTGGGACAGTGGCTGTGCTCCTGCTCCAGGCACTGGTGACGCCACAGGGAGCTGCACCACAACCCTTCAGACTCATTGCTATTTCCCGGAACGTTTTATTTTTCCGATTTACCAGATTAGGAAGAAGCCTGTTCAGGATACTTGCCAATAAATTATCCACAATTGGGAGCAGACTGTGGAAGACTAAAGGAGCACCATGAAAACAACCTGCTGCAAAGTAAATGGGTCTTGTTAAACAATTCCCTGTGAATAGCGTGGAGCACAGACCTCCTGGAGCAAGGCAATTGCAGCAGCAGAGTGAATCGTTTCTGCTTGGATTTTGCATGAGATAACTGTAATTTGCATCCCAAAATAGCCAGTGGGAAATTTATTGCTGCCTTTTATCTACTAGTGTATAGTCTCCTTAAATGAGCAGAGAAAATCTCAGCCTGAGTGGTTCCTACAATACGTGCTCACGTCTCAGAAGACCCCACACCATGTCCATTAAAATGACCCCTGAATGTGGCACACAGGGCAGAATTGTGCCCTGGGACCTGTGGGACAGCACATCACTCACTGTGGCTGTGTGAGGGGCACACAGACACCAACACCACCGGCCCTGTGGCGTGGCTGGTGAGTGGCTGTCACCTGCAGGGACGGTGGGATGGAGCGGTGTAACATGCCCTCACACATTTGCCGTTCACAGGGTGTGGGCTGGGGCTGGCAGAGCTTGATGGCGAGGTAGTTTATGCCAGCAGGGGAGGACATCTGCATCACTCATCCTCTCAGGAGTCTGATTTTAATGCCGCCAAACAGCTGCAGCACCAGCCCCAGCCCCAGCCATCTCTTGCCATTGAGGGCCACTCGAGTGTAGGGGTCGAGGTAAGCACCAGTGCCGGGCAGGACCTGCACGGACACCCTGCGTCAGCTCCACGGTCCTCAGCCTCCAGGGACAGCAAGAGGGACATTACAAGTGGCAGCTCTACGCCCAACTGGGCTCCACAGCTAACACAGCCATGCTCAGGAGGTGGGAGAGTCAGAGGCCAGTTAGACCAGAAATTATAAAAGACACCAAGTTTTCTCAGTTATTTTCCTGTTTAATTTGCTTTCCAGTTTTATCAGGAGGTCGGTTCTTTTGCCCTGCTATTCCTTCTGCTTCTGCTGGGCTTGCAGCGGAGTCAGGCGGGCGGGCTGCAGCCGGGAGCGGCGGCTCGGCAGCCGCGGCCAGCGCGCAACTCGCGCACCCTCTACGGGCAAACGCCCCCGCACTGCCGCCAGCCCGGCCCTTCCCCGGCCGGCTCAGGAGCCTCTTCTGCCCCACAAACCTGCACGACTTCCCAGCAGCCGTCAGATCCCACACGGAGCTTTCTTCTTTTAAGAGTCTGGCCAGTTGAAATTTTAATTACATAAACAAAACTACTGCAGGATCAGTTTGGAGGGGGAAGGTTTGCTCACAAGCATCGTGCTCTTCCCTCTCCACATGCAATTGCTCTCCCTTCCCTGATCATGGGTGCTGGTATGAGGGTGTCAATCCCAAAGGACCCCCTTGGCTCCTGTTTTCCAGAGTGGCACTGGTGACTCACCATCACTCAAAACTCCTTTACTGAGCCTGAGGATGGCATCTCTTGCCTGGCTCCATGCTGGGGTCAGCAGGATGCACAGGAGGGCAGTGCAATGGTGGCATCGTGTCTGCTGCTGGACTGGGAAAGCTGTGGGTGCTGGCAGGACCTGGGGAACAACAACAGGGAGAGTGGAGATAGGCTGGGCTGAGATCAAGGGCTGTCAGGTATTTCGAGATGGGTGACAATTTTTCAGTGAATAGAAAACACGAGCTTTAGGAGAACGGAAACCATTCACGAGTTAGAGCCACGCTGGGCCAATGGATCTGGGAACACACAGTGGGGAGAGGGGGAGTCCATCCATCCATCCATCCACAGGGAGGTTTCCAGCCAGCTCCTGCCCACCCCAGCCCCTGTTTGCTTATTCCTATTTATGGTCACCCCCTAAATCCTTTCCATCCCTGGGCACTGTGACAACATTCATACACTGTGAAATGATTCCTCGTAACCTACAGCCCAACCTGAGCCCCCCTCACCCTGAGGTGAGTGTGAAAATTAAGGCTGAAATCATATCAGTGACTCACATTGGCCTTTCTTATTAAAATGGCTCATTTTAACCTTATAATGATAAAATTAACCAGAACCTCAAAAGGATACCACTACACAAAACCTCCTGAAATTTTCATGTTAAATGAATGGATTTTAAGAAGAGGGTTTTCATTTTGCTATAGCAACCTTCTTTTCTGATTTTTCAGACTAGTCACTAAATATAAACTAGAATTACTCACCTGCATTCCTACTATTGTTGGGTTTATTCCCATGGTTTTTCTTGGCTCACCAGGGTGTATCATAAGGTTTGGGAGTAAAACAGGGGCTCTATTCCCCCAAGCTCACAGTACCTTGTGCCACTATTTGGACTCCTTTTCTTTACCTGACCTCATCCTGATTTTCAAGCCTGGCTTTGCTCAGCTCCTGGTCAAGGTGAGACCTTATGCTGCTCTGTGGGCACCTCTGCTTTCACCCACACAGCAGACCCTTATGCAGTGATGGTGCTGCAGGAAATGTGGAAAGGTGCCTAAATTTTCAAAGCTGGTGGATTGAGGGTGTAAAGCACCATTTGTGGGTTTCATATATTCCATTATGAATAAAGACTTGTAAACCAGGGAAAAGCATTGAGCAACAGGTTACTGGATAGCCAGTATCAGGTAGCACTGTTACCCAAGAACCCAGGGATAAAGGGAAGAAATAGCTGCCTGAGACTGTGGCTGCACTGACCTGAAAGAGCCGTGCTGGGAAATCAGCTTCTTCCACAGAAATGCCTGCTGACACTTGCACGTGGGCTGGCACACACAGCTTACCACATCAGGGGGAAATTCTTAAATTTCCAGCAAGTGCATGGGGAGGCTTTGGAAAAGTGCCAGGAGATTTTTGTCTCCTGTAGTGCTCGAGGAACCTTGAGAAGTGGCTCCTGAGGATTGTCCCACCCATCCTGCAGCTGCCAGCTCCTTCCTGGCAGATGATGTTTCCTTCCTGTGCTGGGACACCCCCATGGCCACTCCTGGCCATAAGGGTGCTTTTGTTCTGGTGCCCTCAACACTTAATGCCTTTGTGAGATCAAATGTGCTTTTTTTGATAACCTGGTGCGTCTTACACAACAAGGGGATAATACACACGTAAATAAATCCCTATGGAATGTGAGCTCAGGTTATCTGTGCCTGGCTCTGGACAGAGCCTTGCACAACCAGCACCAGCAGGCTCCATGTGGGACCTGCTGCCAGCGGGAGCTGCTCCAAAGAGCTCCAAAGGAGAGGGAGATATCAGCAAGAGCTGTGCCAGCACTGCATTGCAATCTCCCCTCTGCCCCTCGTCAGTCAGGCACGAGAGAGGGCTCCAGCAGGGCACCCACGTGCACCCAACCCAGTGCCCCTGCGAGAGGCTGTTTCACAGCTGGTGCCACAGGCTGTGCTTCAGAAATGCTCTCTTGAGGTACCAGTTCATCCTCTGAAGGCACAGCCTCCCCACCCATCCATGTGGCAGAGGGGCATGGAGCAGGCAAACAGGTGTGGGGAGCCAGAAACACATCTGAATAAATATCCAGAGAAGGAAATACTGTGACAGTGAAAGATTTTATTGAAAGAGCAATACAAGAGCAACCTTTATGCCTAAGAGCTCTGCTTCCTGGCTATGGATGTTAGAAGCGGCCACAGGAACCCCCAAACATCCACCAGCCAAGAAGTTTTCCCACCCTGATGCTGGCCAAAGGCTGTTGCCCGTCCTGCTCAGGCCACAGCCACAGCATGGGGCAGGGCTTGAGAGAAAGGAAGAGGGAGAGAGTGGAGCAGAGCAGGGCTTGGGGTGCATGTGCTGTCTCAGAAAGGGAACAGCATCGAGGCTCCTCCTGAGCAGAATCTTTCTAGAGTGGTCTGGCCGGAAAACTCGTCCACCTGGAAGAAGCAGCACAAAAACGACTCAGTTGTTTCATTCAGACTTTCACCAGCTTTTTCCCATACCCCAGGTGAGGTTTTCCTGTGGGTCCACACCAGCAGAGGGAAACTGGGAGCAGCCCATGGGAAATGAGGCTGGCCAGGGTGGTATGGGGGTGTGGGATCTGCACGTCCCAGCCCTGGGTGGGCACATTCCCACTCCCCAGGACACAGCATGGTGGGAAAATGCAATTCTTACATCAGTGATGTCAACTTCAGCGTTCCTGAGGCTGGTGTTAAGGACATTGGGCAGTGGGACCGACACATGGAAGGCATCTGCAAAAACAGGTGTAAGAATCTCGTCACAGGGATGAAACCCAGAATGAAGGCAGCAAGGGGGGGGGAGAGCCCCGAATCCAGCTGAATTGGAGATGAGAGGGGACCCTGACCCCCATACCTCTAACAGAAGGTACATATACATTTGTGAGGACCTTCTTGAGCCATTCTGTGAGTGAGGAGGCCTGCAGGGAAGAGGGTGTGTCAGTAGCAGAGGAGAGCAGTGGTTATTGGGCCATGGCAGGGTTATCGGTTGAGTTCTACTCAGTCTGCTATGAAACACAAGCACTAGGAAGCTTCTTCCTCCAGTGAAACACTCCCAGGACTGAGGGTGGATATGCTCTTTGGGTAATTTCTTTTTAATTATTCCTCCCCCATTCCCAGCACCCCCACTGTGCTGCCAACAAGTGAGGAGAGACACCCAAGTGTCACTGCTGTAGGGCACAGAAGGATCTGCAGGACAGAGAGCAATTGCCCTCCGCCAAGAGAAGTAGAAGGGTGAAAACTGAAGAAGAATTAGCTTTTGGTTTTCCTCCCCTACACAGAGCCTCTGGCCATTGCATCACTCACTGCAGCACCTCGATCCAGGGCATGCACTTACAGTGGAAGCGTCAAGACTCGAGGGGAACCGTGTCAGGTTGATGCTACAAAAGATGAAAACAAGGAAGAGTTGGGATGTGTTGGTGCAGCCTCCTCCAGGCCCTTTCTCAGTCTGGAATTTTCCTCACCCTCATAAAGATACAGGATTTTAAAAACAGAACAACTTTTTTACAACTGTCTCATCACATCAGCCATACATTTGGTCTGAGGTGGGGGCTGGGATGAGGCAGGAAGGCTCCAGCAGCCCTTGACATCTTTACTATGTCTACATCACTGTCCCCCCTCACTGCCACCAGCTCCATTTGTCCCCAGGCAGAGCCCCCCCACCCGCAGAGCTGGGCTCTACCTGTCAAGAGCCAGGGAGGTTTGCAATTTGCCATCAGAGACTGATGGGGTGATGTTCAGAACGATGTCCTGGAAATGGAACAATGAAAGAAATGAGGTTATTCCCCTGCACAGCTCCCAAGACTGAAAAGTGTATTTGTAAATTACCCATTCTGAGAAAAAACACTTGTCTGTGCCGAGAAGCCACATTTTTGTGACAGATGGCATCATGTATCTCTCTCCCCAGGGTTCACCTTCCTGTCTTTATTTTGTGTTATTCCTGAAACATTTCACTTACGTTTTATGCTTGGTTATGAGCTTGTTTAAAGGACTGGGCATCACTGTTTTGATGATGCCGTAAATACAAAAGTGCAAATGCTGCAGGGCCAAGGGTAGGGCAAGCCAAGGGGATGCCAGCAGTCATCCAGCCTCAGCCATCGCCCTGTTCAGGGATCTCATCTCCTGGGAGCTCACTCACCACATCGAGGGAGAACAGGAGCCCCTGGGAGGTCTGCAGGGTGGGACTGATGATGTCGATAGAGGCTTTGAGGGTGACAGTGGCTCTTCCGTCCCTCACAGTCACCACTGGCTCGTTGCTCACTCGGACACGCAGCTCCAGTGGCAGAGAGCCAGGGAGGACCCGGGCGAGCTGCAGGGGCAGAGGAGGTCAGGGCAAGGGTGGGGTGAGTGGTGGGGTTGGAATCAATGCACATGGAGGAGGTGACTGACCTGGGGGATGAACGGGAAAAGGGCATCCATGGTCAGCGAGCTGCTCTCGGGAACCTGTGGGAACAGCACCGGTGACGTCGCTGCCCGGGAGGGTTCGTGCAAAGCCCACGCTGGCCTCAGCTGGACCCCACAAACACAAGCAGGCAACGCTGGGTGTCCTTGGGTCACCCAAGAGCAACCAGGACACTGACCTGGCCTTGCAGAGGGAATTTGCTACCCGTCAAGCTGGTGATGCTGAGGTTGAGGGCTCCCTGCCCCTGGACCTGCTCCAGCAGGGCGCTGAGGGTGTCCTGGGAAAGGCTGAGCCGTGGCGGGCGTCTGGTGGCCAACTTCAGGCTGGCAGTGAGTGGCAGCCCCTGCATGGGGGTTGTCATGCCACCTCTGGCATTCTCAGAGAGGAGCTACAGGGGACAGAGCAGGGAGGGATGTTGGTGGGGCTCAGAGGATTGCCCTGGGCACCCTGCCTGCCTGTGGACCTCGCAGAGCGGCTCACACGAGGTTTGTCAGCACTTAAATGATCACAGGGCTGCTCCAGGCTGCCCTGGCACAGGCAAGGGCTGCATCTGTTACCCCTTCCCCGTTGGAGCACTGCCACGTATCCTGATTGGAAAGACACATTGCTGATATTTTATGCATGATTCTGGTCCCTGTCAATTACTTTGACAAACCACTTATGAACAGAACATGTCTGTGAGCAGTGACTGCTGCTCCTGTATGAAATTAAACTTTTCTGATTAAAAACTATGAGAGTGCTACAATTATGCTTAATTAAGTAGCATCAAGCCACTCTTGCTCATGCCACCATCAAGGACTAAAAGGCAAAAAATAAGGTAGAGACCCAGCAGTGGCAATAGCAGGGTTGTGGCCAGAGCAGACTCATCAGAACCTTCCAGTGAACACGTGCCTGAAGGCAGCTGAAATCTGAGTAGCTCTGACAAACAGCCACCATGTTCCAACGAATCACCCAAAGTCGGAGGTTTTGGGACCGGGGAACATGGTGGCACTTACTTTCAGATCCATCTGGATGGCGTCAGCACTGAGGATGGAGAAGGAGGGCAGGTCCCCCAGAGCCCCGAGTGGGAGCACCTCTGTGAACACAGGGAAGAAAACTCTTCAGCTGCAATGGCAGGGGATGCTCCCAAATCCCATGGCCCCAAGAGTTACTGGAACCAGCAGCAGCTCCTGCTCACAGCATTCCCAGCTAGAAAAGCCACTAGAAAACAATATTTTGTAGCAAAATGTTGTTTCTAAAAGCAACCATTCCTGTGCTGGGTTTCTGCAGGAAGAGCTGTCTGCTGCTGCTGGGGCAGGGAAACTGAATGTTGGGTTTGAGCTGGGAGTTCTGGTTTTAGAAAATTGGTAAAATATTTGTATTTACCTAATGAAAAAAGCCACGCCATGCTCAGGGCAGGATGTCACTGGGAAGAGGGGAACAGGAGGTGTCAACACTTACGGTTCCTGGAGCCGAGCAGGGAGCTCAACACCTTGAGCTTGGCGTTGATGATGTTGCAGCCCTGGGGAGGCAGAGGGAAGTGAGAGGGTCCTGGGACGCGCTGCACCAGTGGGTGACATGGCACCCACACAGCCAGTGACAGTGGGCTCTGCTGGGCTGCACATGTGGGCAGAGCTGCTGCAGGCGGGGCTGGGGGGGACATCCCATCACACAGGACTCAGCATCGGGTGGGTGGGCGGCCCCTTGGAGCCAGCGTGGGTCTCACCCGGGTTAGTGGCTGCTAAACCAGCAGTTGGCTCAGAAATCTGTTTGCCAGCAGAGCCTGGCACAGGTGATGGTGCTGGTGCCTTTCGGCAGGAGGACAGGCTGACCGCCCCGCTGAGCCCACAGCTGTGCAAATATCCACATCCATGGGGCAGCCTGGCCTGCTGCCTGTGCTGCTTGCCCTGCCCACCCAGCACTGTACTGGTGGGTCGCATGAAGGTGGCTCTGCAGACTCACCAGATCCTGCAGGACATTGCTAAGGAGGCGTTTCAAAGGCTCATCCAGAACTGGCACTCTGGGTCTGGTAACAGGAAAATAGGAAATAACAAGTGACAAAGATTAATGCTGGAAAGTAAGAGGATTTTACACAAGAGAAACGTGAGGCCTCGCTTGCATCGTCCATACTCAGGGCCGAAATATTACTATTCCCAAGCCCTCTGAATCCTGCCCAGTGCTAGGTTCCCCACACCCAGAAATGTTCTTTTCTTAGCCCAAATCTTAAAAAAAGGTCAACTGTTCCCCTCTGAGCCCAGCAGCTGGATCACCAACAGCACCAAGGTGTCCCACTGCCACAAGTCCCACCTGATTCATACCTCACATAGGTGTTTATGTCAACAGTCTTGCAGTTCAGAGCATTCTGGTGAGCTGTCCACGTGTCCTGGACCAGCATGGTCACATCTACCTCCACCTGCTTGCAGAGCGGCTGGCCCGGCACACTGTCCAGGGGAAGCACAGCAGGCAGCTCAGGACATTTGCTGACCATCTACTTTCCAAAGAGATGGTGACCGCCCGCCCCAAGCCATGCCCCTGATGGACACGCCCTACCTGCTCTCTACCAGCAGCTGGGTGTTGAAGTCCACCTGGTGCCCAAAGCCCGGCAGGGAGTGCAGACTGATTTTGGGGAGGGTGTTGTTCACAATTCTCAGTCTGGATGGTTGAAATAAGGAAAAGGCAGTGAACAGCACATTTGCACAGCCCTTGTCCCTCAGCCCCCAGCACGGCAGCCATGCTCTTGGGGTCCTGCCCACCTGGGTCATCAGGGACCCCCACCTGCTCCATCAGGAGCAGCTTGTGGCACATAAAAGGCACAGGCAGAAAATCCCAGCAGATGAAGCCCTGTTTATGAGCTTGCCCCAAGAGGGGAGGGAGGGGGCTCTGTGTGTGCAGGCTCCAGAACAGGATCTCCTTTCCCTGGCATGGCTCAGACACAGTGGGCTGCTCAGGGACACCATCTCCCACTCTCACTCACCCCATGAGATCTTCACCATTTCTACCAAGAAGGCTGCCAACAAGACCGTTTTTGCCAAGGAGACCATTTTTGCCAATGAGAAGCTCAAGGACGGTGTCAAGGAGAGTATCAACAAGACCATCTTTGCCAAGGAGACCATCAATGACACCACCTTTGCCAAGGAGACCACCGAGGACACCATCCTTGTCAAGCAGACCACCAACTACACCATCTTTGCCAAGGAGACCACCTAGGAGACAATCTCCACCAAGGAGACCATCTCCACCAAGGAGACCACCTAGGAGACCATCTCCACCAAGGAGGCCACCAACAGCTCCATCTTTGCCAAGAAGGCCTCCAACAACTCCATCTTTTCCAAGGAGACTGCCTACAGGACCATC
>NW_024580668.1:7722637-7795929 GCF_017639235.1 Corvus kubaryi | reverse complement strand
AGACTGCCAACAGCACCGTCTTTGCCCAGGAGACCTCCAACAACTCCGTCTTTTCCAAGGAGACCACCAAGCAGATTGCCACCAAGGAGACCATCCTGAGATCTCTGGGGAAGACCTTTGGCTGGTGAATCTCTCATACCTGAAGAACAGGATGAGAGGTCACTGTGAGCTACGTGGACTCAGCACACAAGCCAGCCTGGCTCTTCCTTCCCCTCCCCTGTCCCTCTTCATACAAATGAGGTGGTGGCACCAGCCACTGTAAAGTATCTGAAGTGCCATCTCCAAAGTGCTGTATAAATGCAAATTACCAGCATTGTCACTACTGCTGGGCAGATCTAGACCAGCTTCTGATTTTCTGAGCATGGTCAAGAGACAAAAGAGCAGAACTGCTCTCAAAAGAAGGATAAATCCTGTCTCTTACATACACTTACCATTCATATCTCCTCTGTCAACCAAGGACAGGAGTCCAAGTCCTTGTGAAGGGACCAGCAGGCTGTTGAGGAGGACAACAGTCCAAAACACCGACATCTTCAGTCCTGATAACTGTGGGAAGTGACTGCCATGAGAGCAGTGCTGGGAGAGTGAGCACCGGTCCATGGAGGGAGGAAAGAGGAGGAGAGAGGAAGGAAAAAGGACAAATGGCTGTCAGGGAAGACAAGATCAGGGAGGAGGCTGCTGGCACCTCTACTGCCTACTCATCACACTGGTGATGATGGACAGTAATCCTCCTGGTGGCACTTTCCTGCAGGAGAAACCAGAATGTCAACACCAGTTACTCCAAAGACCGATGGCCACAACAGCCATGGGGAAAGTGAGTGGTTGTTGGGATGTTCCCGCTGCGACCCCCTCAGTGCTGGTGAGTAATGGTATGACTTAGCTGTGTGATCTGGGGTACATCCATTCTGGATGGAAATTTCTCTAAGAAACAAATCCTGCATCCTGCATTATGGGAAAATATGACATTTCTGACAACACGATTGTCTCTAGAAGTAAAGCAACATCTCCACAGTACAAATGCACTGGAGAGCACCTCCAGTTTGAATGTCATGATTTCTGCACAAACATCAGAATCTGAGGCTTCTCTCTGCGTGGAAATACCTGATAGAATTGTAAGAAAGAGAAAGTAAACTTTAACATTTCAGTGTCATTGAAACATTTCTGTGGGACCTACAACTTGAAGTAGCTTCTTTTTGTTTTTTAAAGAACCAAAATGAACTTCATTGCTCCAAATCTATCTAAATGTAAATAACTCATCAAAAAGGGATCAAAACACGTGTGAGAGGTCTAATTTGCCTTAGCTAGAAATCTATTGCAGATAATAGAGCTATACCAAAGATAATTTAAGTGATAATTGTTTATGAAAACCCTGAAATACCCTTTCTTCGGCAAGGACTGAAATTCAATGAACTTGCACATCTCTGCTGGAGAAACTCACACTGAAAGGCACCATTTACTTCTTGGAGGATAATTCAGGCAGGCAGCAGGCAAGAATAACAGTTTTTGTTAAAAGGCCACCACTCCCAAAGCAACACTGAGAGTTTGCAGAGACAGAAGCAAGGAACACACTTACTGAGGAATAAATTTGCTCTTACCTGACCAAGCTCTGTCTCCAGCCGATGACCCTGTCTTCTGAAGATCACCGGGATCCAGGATCTTCATATATAGAGCTTTACAGAAGGAAAAAGGCAGGTGATGTCATTTGGGACATCCAGAATAATTGGTGGGGAGCAAAACAAACAAGGTCTTGTTTCTGGTGACTTCCACTGCAAATATTTCCTTGGAGATATTAGGAGTTAGGTAAATCATTGAGCAACGACCTGTAGGCGCAGACTCAGCCAGCTCCGGGTGCCTGGTTTGGAACATCATCCTTTCAGCCTGTCAAGATGCAGACATGGCTGAGATGTCATGCCCTGATAAAATACCTTTCTTTTTCTTTTCTTTTCTTATTTTTTTTCCAAATAAAATTGATGTTCTGACTGAAAAATGTGTCAAAACACTGGCCATCCGTGGCTGTTCATACTTCTGCAGTTCTCAGGGCTGCAGTACTGAGCAGTAAGCCCATGTGTGGGGATGTGTCACCTGTTATGATAAATGAAGGGCCAGGCAGCACCTTTTCCAGTGTAAAGACAGACTGTGGAGATAGTAAAATAGCCAGGTATTCCCTGTCCAGGCCAGCAGGACATGCTCAGCATTCCCATCCAACTTGCCTACAGCCTGATCGGATGTCACAGCCTAACAGATACCCTGAGCTGACAGACTCTTTGGAGAGACACCATCCAACTGGAAAATGCTGCCCTTATCTAACTGGTGTGGAATTGCTTCCAAGCCCATCACCTCTGCTCGGAGTGCTCCAGAGGGCTGGAGATGGGATGTGCTTTAACAGGAAGATACTGTTAGGAGGCTGATGCCATTGACCTGGAAGTTCCCAGGCCAGAGTTTGTTGGTTTGTGGTATTTTTGAAGTCCTGGAAGGATTGTTGATCCCATTGTGGGCACACCTTCCTATCATACCACCCCATGCAACAGATGTGCTGCAGCTGCCCAGGGTCTTCTGCCTCCTCCCTGCAGCTCTGTCCAGGCCCCTGCCCTGATTGCTGCCCAGGAGACACAAAGATAATACAGTTTCCCTGCCCCAAAGAGCAGCAGCTCTTTGGGGCAGGGAAAAGAAACCTTCTTCCATAGGCCCCGGACCAAACACGGTCCCCGTGCATGGAGCACATCCCAACAAGCACAGCAAAAGCTGCCTGTGCTGGAGGGAGAATGCACCAGCCCAGGGGACTGGGGTGAACTCTTTGCTCCCAGATGTCCTCATTGACAACAGGAGTGAATAGCGATGGCTGCTCCCCAGCCCTGCTGAAAAATAATCCCAAAAAATTGCTTGCTCAGTGTTAATACTTTCTGTAAACTTGGAAATAAATATTTCCAGCAGATGAGCCAGCTTTGGACACACATTATTTCCAGCTTTGAAAAAATACCTTAATTAAAGGCCAAGGAAGGGGTGGCAAAGATGTCAAAGCACTGAAGGAGTTGACACTCTCCTTGCAACCTGATCAGCCAGGACCTCCAGAGCACAAAGCCCGGCTGTCATGGTGAGATCATGACCTTTGATAAGGTGGACGAGGGTGTTAACAAGATGGTATTAAGTTATCATCCATCGTGAATCGATTCATACTCATGGGAGCCACTGTCCAAAACCTGAATTACCATGAAGACAGCCCCGATACTGGTCAGTGCACAGGGAAGGGGCAGGGTGGCACCTCTGGGAATAGCTCCTGTGCAGTGACCTTTCAGGCATGACAGCAACCTGGCCTCTCCCCAGCGGCTGCTGAATGCAGAGGTCTCTGACCATTGGATATTTTGAAAAAAACAAAGCAGATTCCCATAAAGAGAATGAAGCTGTGATGTCCAGGTCTCGCTAAAGTGACTTTCAAAGCCCCAAGAACACAAAGCCAAATCACTGAGCGAGGACAGAAACACGGAGCAAACCAGAACGGATTTGGTCAAAGGGAGAAGAATAGGACTGGTGTGAACAGACAGGTTCAATTCTCTATTCTTGGATCACCTGAAATGGAGCTGTCAGGCAGAGACTAAGGGGCACGTATCCCTGAGAAGAATCGGAGGCCTTGATGGTAGCAGGAGGTCAGCAGGCTCCAGTCAGTGCAGCCTGGGGAAATGTCATAGCCGTCGCTGGAAAATGAGGTAGATCTGCTCTGCTCTCCCATTGATGGCAACATTCAGATGTGGCCTGTCTGCCTGAGGAAACCCAGGTTTGCCCTGCCATCCTTCTGGAACCACTGAGAGACTGGTACATCCCTGCTGCTGAGGGATCAGGGCTGCTGGGTCTGTGTAGGGCTCCAGGGGACAGCGCTGGACAAGGCTGCACATCCACCCCAGGTCACCAGCACCAGTGACATGATAGTGTGGCTCAGCAGAGGGGCTGTTTCACAAAGAATTAACTAGGTGCTCTGTGAGATTCCCACTCTCAAATTCTCTAGGAAAGCAGTGGACAGGTATTTGGATTCATTTTTTTGCTCTGATCAGAGGATTGAAACTCAAACCATTTAATTTGTTTGTTAGCTCACAAAAGAACAATAAGGACAATTTGACCCGTGTTTGCAGTGACATGAAGAGAGGCATCACAAGCCCCAGTTTTCATGGGGAGCTGGTTTTACAGCTCCTTCCTCACTGTTGAGAATTCCCAAGGAGAATGAGTCCTTACACGTGATGCAGAACAAATCCCTGTGGAGAACAGACGGGGTTCTCGGAGCCCGCCTCCCCAGCAGGTTTTCCTGGGGGTAAAACACAACAGTCTTTCCAAAAATATCCTCCATTCAGTGCCAGCTTCCTGTCACCAGGAAAGATGTTCAAATCATGTCAATGAAGTCAGGATCGAAGCTGTTTATTGACTTACTAATGACAAGAAATTATCCAGGAGTCAGTGACTTACACACTCAGGATCAATATCAGTGAAGCAGCTGATAAATCCCAACACCAGCCCGAACCTAACTCCTTCTGAGGTCCTAAACCCCAGGCACAGTCCCCACCCCTCACAGCATGTGCACCCGGGAGCAGGGGGTCACTTTCTTGCACCCCTGACTTGTGGGAGGTGTGGATGCAAATGTGATTTATTTAGGGATCAGCTCCTTCAGGACATGGCCTATGCCCAGCCATGCCCAGCTGGCTCTGGCAGTGCATGGCAGGACAGTCTCGCCGTGGGGTCACGAGGTCTTTTTATCTCAGCTTGTGGAATCAAACTCTTGGAAAGCCAAAGAAAGGAAGAAACACCCCAGGAAGCCCAGCACCCTGCTGCTCCCTCCCCCACCCATTCCCACTGACTCCTGGCCACAGTGGGGATTGGGGATTGCAGCCACAGAGTCCCCATCCTCAGGTCTCAGTGACAGGTATGTCCAGCACCAGTGTGTTCTGTGGATTTAACAGCAAAAAGCACCTGGGTGGGATTTAACAGCTGATTCTGTGCTTGGGTGTGATGGACTGATGGCACAAAGTCTTGGGGTGACCCAGGGTATGGCAAAGCCACCATGGCAGCGTCCCTACCTTGCCCCCACTGATGCTGTGGGTGCTGCCCAGCAGGTCGGACAGGATCCCTGCACACAGCACCCCTGAAATGAGTAGGAGACACTGTCAGAGACATCTCAGCCATGGTGAGCACTGCCAGCATCTCCAGCATTTCCCTGCTTACCAAAGGATTTTGGGAATACTCAGAGGGAAAATTAACAGGGTGGGAATTCTCGGGTTTGTGTGTTTTAGTTTAGTCTCTGCTTTTGGCATACTTCCCACGAGTTAAATAGATAAATGGATGCAGCAAGGTGGGGGATTTTACTGCCATTTCAGCTGGTTTTAGGTGTGGTTAAGGGAGATGTGTTGATTTTTGGAGACTTCAGAAAGCTTGTGATAGCAAGGGGGTTTGATTCTGAGGACAGGAGCAATGTTCAAAGAGGCTTCAGAGAAGCTGTCTGCATCCTTTGCAGTGGCTCTGTCCTTGCAGATCCCTCCTGCCTCCGAAGGACTGGGCAGACAGAACCCAACTGGAGGCACTGCCCAACATTTCCCCCCTCCAGCTCCACTGCAATGGAAGGGGCCAGCAAGTGACTGTCCTAAAGAGTCCCTGACAGTCCTGGGGACAGGAGGAATGTGCCAGGTATCCCACCCCACAGGTGCCACACCAGGGAGAGTTACTGGTGGCCAAAACACCCCCACGAATGCACATGGTACATTGGGAGCAGGGATCACTTCTGAGCATTTGTGCCCGTGGGAAAATTGTTTAGGAGGCTGATTCATCATTTGTTATTCCTTGAAATGTAATTCCTTGAAATGTTATTCCTTGAAATAACATTTTCATTTTCAGGATTAACTCCGGTTTTTCTGTGGGTTTTTTTAAATGAATCTGGTATTGATAACGAAAGCAGCTGGAGAGGCTGTGAGGGGAAAATTCCTGGTACAGTGTTACGCAAACTGAGATTCCCAGCAGCAATCCCAGCTTGATGCAGACCCCTGGTTCACACCAAACATCCCCAGCGGGGAGGAAGCCAAGGCCACATGAGATAGACGCAGGGAAGGAGAACTCAGCATCCTGCTCACCCTCAGCAAACTCCTCACCCCAGTTTTGGCCTCCAGAACCCCCCTTGCTCTCTGGAAGTCACCTTCCAGAGAGGGGCTGCTTCCCACACAGAGAATTTTCTCTGCCTTGAACCAGGACAACTTCATCTCTCCAGGTTTTAGGTCAGCTGGATTATGTCATGGTGACCCTCGTCTATTTTTAACCCACTGTTAGAATAAGCTGTAAAAAACTCGGGCAGAGACAAAGGAGGTTCTGTGTGACATTGCAGGAGTGAGAGGCAGCGTGTGCCCTCTCGCACTCAGAGGGACTGTCCCTCTGCTGTGCTGGCACCGGAGAGCAGCAGCCACGTTACAGTCACAGAGCGAGGGAGAGCCACAACTTTTCTTCCGAAACATCCAACTCTGCCTCCAGATTGCTGTGCTGCAAGGGGAAAGGAGGAGCAAAAGGGAGTCCCCACCAGGATCCTAGTCCCCCCCGAGTTCTCCATGCCCATAGGACACCGCACACAGACATATTCCTAACCAACATCCCTGTCTGCTGCCCCACATCTCCCATTTTTCTTAGATGTTCCAGGATTTGCATTTGGATCAGGTGCTGGGTGCTTTGCTCTGCAATGAAATGGAGCAACAAACTCCACAGGAAACACTGAGCTGAGGGGAAATCAACACCTCTGAAAAAACGGATTTCAGGAATGTCACCACTCCAAGACCCAGTGGCAGCCAGCAGCACCCACCTTCAGATCCAGCTCTATGGAAGTTGCACTGATCAGCAGCGGGGTTCAGCAAAGGGTGAACCAGAAATCCCCAGAGGGATTTCGGCTGCATGGAAGCAAAGAAGGATAACTAACCAGAAGTTACCAGATCTGCACTTTGCCCTTTGACAGGGGAAGGGAAGGAGGTGGATGGATGGATGGATGGATGGATGGATGGATGGATGGATGCCAACTTACAAATCGTGGTGGTGAATTTTGCATTCACAAGGCCGAGCACTGCATCCACAGCTGCACACAGCTGTAGGGTGAGAAGAAAGGTGTGAGAGAACCTTGCACAGACACTTCTGGTGGGAGCAGAGCTTTGAGGCTGCCAGACCAGTGCAGAACCCACCCACAAACACTGGGAGCCTCCACTGCTGGTTACACAGATCAGGGCTTGCTTCAGTTTCTCTGTCCCTGGCTGAATTGGGTTATTCTGGATTAAACATGCCTTAAGCTGAGCAAAGAGCAGGGCCAGAGCCCCACAGGTATCTGACTAAGAAGGACTGACTTTATGACATGTTAGGGGGCTGCAAGTTGCCCTTTGACAAGGCTTTGGGAACCAGGTGCTCAACCCCAAGGACAGCTCTGTCCGTGCATCACATCCCTACCCGCCAGGCTGGGACAAGGAGGCTTCCAGCAGCACCAGTGCATTTGCTGCATAAACCCAGGAATGGCTGGAAATGCTCCTTTTCGCCAGTCTGAAAGCTCCTTTGTGTGGCAAAACTGTGAAACCTGTTACGGTGCACTGAGAAAAAGGAGGAGGCGGAGGAGGAGGTGGAGGAGGAAAAGGAGGAGGAGATGATCTCTGGGAAACAAGGATGGGACTTACCAGAGCTGGCAGCACTTTGTGAAGGGTGCTGTGAAGGACCCTGCTCATGACTTGGACCACACGCTGGGCAGGGAGAACACGTCACCCTCAGAGCCCTCGTGCACACAGCAATAATTATTTATTGAAGATCAAAAGGGGGGAAGTCACGCACTAAAGAAACTGATCTGGTACGGATTAGGGCAAAATATGCCTCATGTCTAATAAAATCTGTTTTCTGTCTTTGCAAATCTTTTCTCAAGAATGCCATCTTCTGGTTTTAAAGGAAGCTGAAGGTTTTCATCCCTAAAAGAAGCTCTGACGGTCTGGGAGTACAAAACAGACAGATGTGCACATTGCATGGAATAGCACAACTAGGGCTGGCCTGAATTTATCCATAAAACCCTTGTTTACGTAACAAAAAGAGAAAAAAGAACTGCAAAAAGTATTTGTGTGCTGCAGAAATCCAAACCTGAAGACTGAAACACCTAACAGTGCTCTTACCTGTCCCTCAGGAATTGTCAATCCCAGCACACCAGCCATGTGTCCTTTGGGACTTACCTGATGGGGGGTTGGTTCTAGCACTGACAAAGGTGATATGGGAGTTCCTGGGGCTGAACCTGAGGGTGCCCGTGGTGTCCTGCCCCAGCTGCCCTCTGACTATCAGGTTTGCAACCAGAGCAATTTCCATGTTTCCTTCTGTAAAGCTGCTCAGAGCAAAGTTTGGTCAGCACAGGATAAACCCCAGGGATGAGCGAGTCCCCCAGATCCCCCAGCCGTACTCTCTGTGGGCACTGGCTCCCATTCACCTTTTCCCAGTGATGCTCATTTGGACTAAGCCATGAAGAACCCCAAGCCAGGGGAGAGCACCAGAGAAATCACCAGGGAACAGAATCTTTTCACCTTCAGCCTGAAGGGAAGACGCAGGAAAAGAGCTGGGTAAAGAGGAACAGTCAGATCCAGATGTGCGGGATTTGCAGCTTACAGCAAAGTCACCTCTCACTGATATTCTCACTACCTTATTTCTTCCTCTTCTTGTTCAAACTTTTTATTTAGAACTACTTTTACATGTAGAAACATGTTTCTTCCTAACGAAAAATCACACAGTCTAATTTTGAAAAAATCAGGAAAAAACTTCTTTGGCATCCAGACATTTCTATAGCCCCATCCAGCATGGATCTGGGGGATGGAGGGCCAGCCCTGATCCCCCAGAAATTTGGGGTTTTCATCAAGACATCATGGACTAAAGCTAGGCCCCTCCACACTGCAGAGCTATGACACCTGCCCCGGACGGTGCTGAGGCAGGAGCTGATGCACTTTGTTGCCTTTAAGTTACGGTTTCTCTGTGTGTTTGTAGACACAGCCAAGCAGAAAATCACCAGCTTTAATATCCCACTTGTTAGCAGGGAGTGATTCGTGGCTGCCTCCAGGCTGACACTTCCCAACCTCCCACTTTTATTTGCTCGTCCCCGGTTCCGGGCTCGCAGTGTGAGGCTGTGGCTCATCACTCACCCTGAGATGCCTTTCATGGGTTTGGTGTTGGGCTTTTTGCTCATGCCTTCCTCTGCCATTTTCTGCAGAACACCACTCCCACTTAGAGCAGCTGAGCCTGCTGGAGAATTTGCAGAATATGAGTTCAGCACAGACCCCCCAGAGAGGAGCCTGTGCCAGAGGGTGAGGGGTTGCAGCGCTCCCACTGTACTGTATGAAACATCTCTATTAACATATTCCATCCCAACACACCCAGGAGCCCTGCTGATCTTCTGGAGAGAGGTAAGGAACAGTCAGGCTCTAAAACCTGACTGAGAAAGAGGAGAACTGAAAGAATTAAAGGGCTGGGTGATACTCTTGCATGAGCTAAACCCTCAGGGTTTCCAATGTCCCCCAATACAAATAATTTCACTGATAAATCTTAAAGTCTGGGTAAATTCTCAGTCTCGGATTCCATTCGAATGAGAGCTCACAGCCAACAGGGACTTGTGCACCAAGTCTGAAGGAAAAACCCGATCTGCTTAATTACATGGTACAGACAGAAGTGGGAGCAGGGAGAAACCTGAGATGGGCAGTGGTGAATTCTGCTCTTGGAGCCACACGTGTCATTGTGACTATTGGATGAGCAGCTCCCACTCCCCAAAGGCTCATGGGGTTGTGCAAACACTGGGGGAGGACGTGGGCTCAGCTGGGAGATAACACAGTGAAAACTGTGATAACCTCAATAATATTCTTACTGATTTCAGGCAGGGTTGGAGTGAGGGTGAGAAGAACATTCACCTGCCAAGAGAATGGGGTCCTTAGCCCAACCCTGTCCTAACTCCACCATGGGAGATCCATCCATCCCACCAGACTGCAAATGGGCTGCACAGAACTCTCCTCCAGGCTGCTGCTGTCCCTGTGGCTGGCCCTTAGACTTGTGGCCACCACTGTCCCAACCTGTCCCCTCCTGGGTGCCCCACCCAACAGGACCCAGCTCTGGGAGCTCAGCCTGGTGAGGTAATGCAGCACAAAGTAATTTATTTCCTCTCTTCATTTCTGTATAAAACTTGTCATGAGGTTTAATCCGTCATTACCTCCCTCCCAGAGCTGTGCTCAGTGGCCCGCTGCTAAGCCCAGACAAGGAGATTTACATCTTATCTAACAGGAGTGTAAGATTTATGGATAACTCCCGACAAGGAGCACATCATGCCAGAAAGACACTTTTGTGCTAGTAACTTGATCAGTCATTATGCTGTGAGTTGACATCTAATTAAGCCTCCACAGGCATCATCAGGTCCAGAACAGCTCTTCAGGAGGAGAAAATCCACCTCTAAGCACCAGGGTGGCAGCTTATCCCCAACCCTTGCACTTCTGGAAGAGATAATAATGCTCCCCAGAAAATCCCCAATCTCAGGGAGAGCTGCCAATATCACCTGCACTGGAAAAAGGAATCGCAGGGGCAAATTCCCAGCTGCTGCTCTAAAACACAGCAAAGACTCATTTCTTAGAGACTTTTCTAGGCTGCATCCTTGTCCCTACCAAAGTCAGATCCCACAAAACACCTCCCGTGGCTGCAGGGGACTCATCTGAGGGTTACAACCTTCTCAATGGATTTACTTTTCTGAACACATTTCTTGCCTCCCAATGGGCTGCCTACATCAGTGTGGAAGCGTAAATCCTGCTCTCCCTTGGCAGGCTGCTCGATCTTCATATTTTCTCTTGACACTGCTTCCAGGATGCCTTCGATGGAAATGCACAGCGTGGCTGGAATGCTGCTTTTCTTGGCATTTCCCTGTCATGCTGAGCAGGAAAGCAACACAGTGCTGGGGAGAGCCAAGGGCTTTGAATGTGTCAAGATGCACCTGGAACCAGCGCCCGGCACCTCACGTCACTGACGCACAAAGGACAATGGCTGCTGCCCAGGCTGCAGGTGTTTCAACAAGCCCTGAACACCTCACCCCACTGCCAAGGCAGCCAGACCAAAAGGGGCAACTCAACCCTCTCTGGGAGACTGGTCATGCCTCAAAGCAAAGGTCACAAGTATTGGGGAGGGATGGGGGGAAGTCAGAACGCAGAGGGGAACTGGTGTGGCCAGGGAGGGTGTGTGTATATGGTGTTTGCAGGGGGTCCGTGCTCTGTCCTCCAGGCCAAAAGGAAGCCAGGAGAATACGATGGACATCAAGCACAGGAAGGAGGGGAGCTCTTATTCCCTCCCATGAATGCTTTCACTGCTTGTAGAGACATTGCCAAAGAGAGGGGATGTCACCCACCATTTTTCAGCCAGTTGTAATAAATATTGCCAGTGGCTTCTTGTTGGGAATGGGTTAAAGAAAGGAAGGGATTATTGCACATGGGCTATTTCATACCTTCTGTCTGGTCTAAAACTCGCTGAACCCAATAGAAACACGTTACCTTCAACAGACTTACCCAGGCCTGATGGAAAAGGAGAACATCCTGAATAAATTGCCAGGATCTCCTTCAGGTCATGTGCTGATCTCATCCCTTCTGGTCTAAGATGCCCAGCTGGGAGAGTGACACAAACCACAGCAGCCTCTTGTAGAATCCTGGAATAGTCTGGGTTGTGGGGGACCTGAAAGCTCATCTCATTTCAACCCCCTGCCATGGGCAGGGACACCTTCCTCTAGACCAGGTTGTTCCAAGTCCCATCCACCCTGATCTTGAACACTTCCAGGGATGGAGCAGCCACAGCTTCTCTGGGCAACCTGTGCCAGGGCCTCACCACCCTCACAGGGAAGAATTTTTTCCTGATCTCTAACATAACCCTGCACTCTGTCAGTTTAAGGCCATTTCCCCTTGCCATGTCTTTCCATGCCTTTGTCACAAGTCCCTCTCAAATTCTCTTGGAGCCCCTTTAGGCACTCGAAGGGGCTCTAAGGTCTCCCTGGAGCCTTCTCTTCTCCAGGCTGAACAACCCCAGCTCTCAGTGTGTCCATAGCAGAGGTGGACTTGGAGGTGCTGTCCCTGTGGTGTTCAGAAGAAAGGGTGGCTGCAGAGCAAAGAAACCCACCTGTTTGCTTTCTAACAATGTTTGATTTCTTGGCACCCTCCACCCAGAGGCCTTTCTTTGTGCTCCTCAGGAACACCACAGTGAAGACAAGCTGCCCCAGCACCTGCTGTTCAATTCCTCACCTCGCCAGGTCAACGGCCAAAGTAATCAAGTCTATAGGGAAACAATAAACATGGTACAGAAAACAAAGCGTCCCCCCAGTATCCTGGTTCCCAGCCCTCTTTGCCAATTCCTGCCCCATCAGCTTTGGTTGGGAGGATATATAAAACCAGCAGAATTTCTTGGTGTGGCCACGGCAAGACACAGACTGAGTCAGAAGAATGGGAAGACCAGCCAGGAGAGGTAAAGATGCTTTGCAAACTGAATAGCTTGATACGGGCATTGCTCCTACTTACTGTTGTGTGTCTCCATAAGGGTCAGCACTCAGCAGAAGTGATGCTTTCTGCAAAGACTGAGATAAATATGTATGTTTTCTGCAGGTTAAACTTTCTGAATTACTTGTTTTTGTAATGTTGTAAGAGCATTAAAGACATTGTAAACAATTCCCAAATGTTTTTCGGAGACAGATAACACTTTCACCTTTTCATTTGATTTTGTAACTCCTCCATAACTTCCATTCCTTCCTCTATTAATTTTAACTTCTCTTTATTTGCTGTTTTTATACCAGTTGTGGCCATTCTGTGCTCCTCAGCAAGTGAGAAATTGCTGCAGGCACTGTTCTAGCTCACAGGATTGCAGAGGCTCTTCAAGGCTGAGCCTTCTGTCAGTGCTTTTAAGACACCACATGAGAGCTGTGGGTCGTTACTGCACCAAAGCTGACAAGCTCCCCACCACAGCCTCAGGCAAGGAGCAGATCTGTGGCTCTGTGCCTCAGTGGCCAGGCAAGGGCCATGCTGTTCTGACCAGGCTGCTGTGGATGCCCTCTTCCTCCTCCTCTTCCTCTTCTTTCTCCTCCTCCTCCTCCAGGCGCTGGCATGGCAATGGTCTGCACCCTGAGCATCTTCCTGAGCCTCCTGGTCCCAGCTCACACCACCAGGTCACCCGACTGTGGCGGCATCCTCACCCCCTCTGGACTGAGATACCGTAAGTGCAGACCCACATCTCCCATGCCAGCAGCAGGGAGGGGAGGCAGGGACATCTTCCACTCCAGTGGTGAAACACCAAATGCTGGCACCAGAATCCTGTGCCACTACTCAGCTCACCTGCTTTACTCCCTGCCTGTTGCTAGCAGCAGGGGGTTAGTAAGGGATGCAAAAGGGTTTCAGCCTGTCCATTAGGACCCAAGCCCCAGAGGCTGCCATAAAACATCTGCCCTGTTTTGCAGTTGCTGAAGTTTCAAAGCCACATGCAGAGTCGGTCCTCAGGCGCGACTTCATGGCCCCGCCAGCCCCAGACCCGTCTCCCATCTCCCCAAGCAGGTGAGTTGCCCTCTCTTGCCCAGGCTTGCTGCCATATCCCTGGTTCACACTGGTGTTTGAATATTGTCACAAAAGGCACTTTACCAGTGAGGGAAAGATCCTCCTGGAGACCAGGAGGTTTAGAAATGAGCTCCTGGCTCCTTCTTTGAGGTCCAAGAGTAGCAGAACCCATGCTGCCCTCAGGGTGTGGATTTTATCTGTGCAGTTCTTGTGAACTTTTGGGGGTTCTCAGGGACTGCATATCAGTCTGTGCTGGTGTCCCAACACCTTCCTTTCTGCTCCAGCAGGAACCAAATTATCTCTGTCAAAGTTGACAAGTTTTCCCTGACCCTGATCCCTGACACCGGGATGCGGCTGAGCATCGAGGTGGACCTTGGCACCACATCTGCCCCGTGAGTGCTGGGGCTGCAGGGCTGGAACCAGCCCAAGCTCAAGGCTGGAGTGACAAAGCACCTCCAGGAGCAAGGACAGCCTGGGGGGAGTGTGGCCAGGAGCACCCCCCAGCTCCGGCCTCTTCCTCTCCTCCCCATCACAGCTCAACCACCAAGGAGATGAGACTGTCCATCCTGGCAGACCTCCATGTGGACATGAACCCCGAAGGAAACCTGGAGTTGGTGACCTCTGACTGCAAACCCACCCTGGAGGAGGTGCAGAGCACTGAGGGGGTCACTGAGGACAGGTCAGCCCCGCAGTTTTCCTCCTTGTGGGATTTGGGTAACAGGTGAAAGAAGAAACTGAGGCACAAGTGTTTCTAGGCTGGAAGGTGATTGGATTGAGACTTGCTCACCGCCCTCAAAGCTCAGCACTAAAACTTTACCTTCATGGGAGGAACTTTCCTCTACTTTTGGGGTGGTTTCCCCATTTTAAGAGAGTTTCAGTCTGTCACAAAGGAGCAGTACTTTTAGAGTTGTGCAGCTGGAATGCTTTTAATGCAAGTCCAGTGGCAATTCTCTGGTGGTTTGGGATTCTGAAGAGTAATCATAGCTTAACAGATGATAGAAAACAATGGTAATTCTGTCTCTGGATGCCTTTTGGGTCAGATAAAAGACACTCACCCACCTTTGGCTGATCTAGTTCTCTCCTAACTTCTGTTCTGTTGTTTTCACCCAGCAAGTCCTCAGGATCGGACGTGGACAAGCAAATCAACGTTGAAAAAGTAAGATAAAGTTTGTAAAGGCATGAGACAGCGTTGTACAGGCCTGTAAGAATTAGAGCACTTTATGGTGCTATTCCCCCACAGCTCTGTGCTCACTGGACATTGCCATCATCCCCTGGCTCCTGCTGTCAGCAGATGGCAACACCCACCTCAGAGGCATTCCAGGGAAACTCAATGCCGGCAAACCCCCATGTCCATCTATCACCTCTCTTTTTGTTCTTTATTCCATAGATTTGCCTGGAAGTCTCCAAACTGCTGCTCTTTCCAAACGAACGGCTGATGTCTCTGGCAGGTGGGCAGTTGGCTTTCACTCTCATTATGGACTGAGGGTTTCAAGGATCATTTTGGAGCAGGTTAATGAGGTGGGATAAATTCCTACCCTGCAGCAGCAGAGGCCCTGCTGCCATCATCTCCCCGGGGACTTGCTCCCTCTGCCCAGCTCTTTCCCTGTCTTTTTCACTCAGGAAACCCAGACACTTCCTGGAGCCAATCCCCTGTCACTGCTTCCCTCCTCTTACTGAGCATCCCTCTGCTCCATTTGCAGCTCCATTCCCCATCACACCGAGCTGCCAGGTCCAGTACCTGCCCCTGGCTGCCCCCATGTACTCTGAGCAGGGAATCATCATCTCTTTGCAAGTAAGTCCTTACTTTTCATCTCTCACAGCCCAGCTCCAGTTCTTGGAAGAGCTGCTTCCTCACAGTGCTACTGAGACACCTGAAACTCCTTTTCTCCTTGCCTGTGTCCCTGCAGACAACTTTCCAAGTGGCAGGGACGGTGATCCCCCTGCCAGTCAGCCCTGTGCCTTTCAGCATGCCCGAGCCAGTGAGCTCCAGTCCTTCCCACCTCATCTTGGCTTTCTCCGAGCACTTCTACACCAGCTTATTCTCCGCATTGGAAGAGTCTGGAGCCCTCAATGTGAGCCTCCTGGTAAGTGGAACAAGGCAGGAAGAAAGGAGTGGGAGATACACACTTGGAGGGACAGCCCTGCCCCAGAAATAACTTGGAGGAGCCACATGCCCTGCACAGAAATGAGAGTGTGTCCAAGCACCTGCAGGAGCCACAGCCCCTCAGCCCCAAGCTCTTAAAAATATTCCTGGTCTAATGGTGCATGGAGAATTTGCCGTGAGGAGTCACCTGCACACTGCTCCTGGCATGGGCTGGTGTGAGGAGGGCTTCTGCACGTACCCAGGGGTGGGATGGTGCTCTTCAGAGGGGCTGCATGGCCACGCTGGACATGAGCCCTGGAGCAGCAGCCCTGGGCAACCCTTGGTCTGATCATGAGCTGTGCTTGGTGTTTCAGAGCTCGCTGACCACTGCCACCTTGGCTGAGAGGATCACTCAGGTGTGTTGCTGTGGCTGTGACCCCAAGAAGCACAGCCCCAGCTCAGGCAGTGTTCCCCACCTGCCCACCTCCCACCCTGGGGGTGCAGGGATGGCTGCCATGCCCAGAAACAACCCTGCTCCCTTGGCAGATGGGCTCCCTCTTCCAAGAGGACCTACCAGTGGTGCTTCAAGCTGTGACCCGGAGTTCACCTCACGTGGCACTGGAGGAAGACAAAGCAATCGTGAAGCTTTTCCTTACTGCCCAGATCGGAGCAGGATCATCCCTTTTCCAGAGCTTCCTGAGTGTGAATGTGGTGAGTGTGGAAGCACGCCGAGCTTGGGAAGCGTGTGCTGCGAGTGTGTCCATGCTGCCCACGGGCACTGCCCCTTGCTCTGAGCCCTGGCCCCACTGCAGGGGCTGATTCAGCCTTTTTCCATCACAGTGCTCCCAGTCTCCAGCAGTGTTTGCCCACGTGGCATTGTGCAGGATGCAGGGAGCACTTTGCAGGAGGCAGCACATGGATGGGTTCATCATACCCCACTCTTCAAAGCTGAAGTGGGGCCAATTCCTCACTGATCCTGCCCTCTGTTCCCCTCACAGGATGTGACTGCCAGGCTCCACTTCAGCGTCGCCAACACGAGGATGATCATCTCTGTGGCAGCCGTAGAGTAATGAGCCCAGCTGCGGGAGCCCGAAGGGGACACGTCCCAGTCACAGCAGGGAAAGGACAGGCAAAGTGGTCTGGGGAGGCTTTTAGCTTTTAGAGTTTGGGCATTGCAGAGGTAGCTTCTTCCCAGGGAGACAGTGAAATTCCACAGACACGACTAGGGAGAAAAGTGGGAACTGCAGCTTCCACACTCCCACAAAGGCCCTGAGTCCAGACAGGGAGTTTGGGGAAACAGGAGAAACTGCTAATTACAGCTCAGCACCAGCAGCTCCTCTGCTGCTCTTTGTTTTCCAGGGATATCGAGCTCAGCCTGGCTGCCTCTGATGTGGGTCCTGTGCTGGTAGGTACCTCCAGCTGTGGCCACTCCTGGTACCATCCTCTAGGAGCCTGGTCCCCCTCAGCTGCCCCAGCCATCCTGGGCAGTGGGTGCCAGCAGGGAAATATGGAAATACTGACTTTGGGTGCTTGCTGCGTCTGGTGGAAGGGACAGTTGGGTCCTTGTGGGATGGGAAGAGGTGCAGTGAGCATCAGGATGCTCTCACAGGTCTCTACCCCTCTCCTCATGCTTTAGCCCTACACCATGCATTCACCCTGACTTTCCCCCACAGGCTGCCTTGCTGGAGGAGTTGTTCCTGCCCACAGTCCGTGAGGAGGTGCCAGCCCAGATAAACGGTGAGGAGATGGGAGCTCTGCGGATGCTGCCATGTGGGATGATCAACATGGACCCAGACAGCACCCAGCTGGCAACTTCCCCTCTTTTTTTCTTTTTCTCAGTGGTCCTGAGACAAGGTGTTTTCCTGCCCCATATCGCCAGTTTCACTTACACCGATGTCAACATCACAATTCACAAGGTAAGAAATAAGACATTTAAATTGCTCCCTGCTGTGCTTGATTTAAAGGAAGCCTGGGAGCAATGCTAACCTCCCAGCATCAGAATGAATCAGAGCCTGATCATCCAGCCCTGGTAACCTGCAGAACCAAGTTCTGTTGCCTTAAATAGGCCCAGCTCCTCTTCAGCCCCATGGACACAGGCAGTGGTTGTGTCCAAAGGGCCGTGGGGGGTGGTGAAGCCCCGTGTGGGCTGATGGAGCCACACAGGCACCATGCTCAGTCCTCCTTCCTCCCTTCCTTGCTCAGGACTATGTCTTGATCCCCTGCAACCTCCAGCTAGAGGCAAAGACTGGAGAGGCGAGAACCCGGGAGTGAAATCCAGTGTCTGGGGTAAAACAGTGGCAAAATCGTTCCGCTGACTCTCACATCTCGCTCTGTGGTTTGTCACTGCTTGAAACGTTGAAGATCTTCTCTCTTGCCTTACTGAAACATCATGGTTTTATATTCTGGATAATAATGGTGTTGCACTAGCACCTTTCTCTTCCAGCCCTGCTCCTGGTAGTTTTGTTGTACAGAGGATGGATTGTAACAACGTTCCACGTTTTAATTAAACATTTCTCTTTAATTCCGCATTTGCTGGTGTGACTATTGACATTTTACCCCCCTCAACAATTTGTATCTAGAAACAGATGAATTTTGCCCATCATGTCCAGACCCTACGTTTAATCAATTCCACTCATTTACAAGGATGCAAAACAGACTCGTGCCTCTGCAGAACGACACAACCCCTACAAAGAGAGATCTTTCATCTGTTTTTCCTCCATGTCTCGTGTTACTATGGGAACATTACAGCTGGTGTGTTTCCTGGGTCAGAAAGAGGAGGAGGGGAAGGAAATCAGTCTGCAGAATGGTTTCTAATTTTAGACCTGAAGGCAGTTATATTTTCAACACTTTGCTTCTGAGAAAGCTCATCAGAGAGAAAATGCTGAATGAGAGGTGACTGCGCCGGCGCCGTGGTCACTGGCATTAGGATGCTCTTTCCTACTGATCAAACACATTTCCCAGTTGTTCAGGAATGTAAAAGGGGGATAAAACACCCACAACAGACACAGGCATCCAAAAGGGAAGGGTGGGTGGTAACAGAGCTCCAAAAGCTGCCCCAGTCACTCAATCACTGGGTGCTGCTGCATCTACCCCAGCCAGGGTGAACACGGGGCTTTGCTGATGCCCGGGAGGAGCATCCTCATCCCTGATCATGCAGCTCCTGCCTCAGCTCTGCCACGGTGATGCCTCACATAACACCCCAGCCATGAAACCTTATTAATTACATCCACATCTGCTTTCACTTGCTACAACTACACCCATCATTTCTGGCCTCTGAAGCTTCTGAAAAACACTTCAAAACCTTGTATTTCAAAGGCTCAGAAACAGGAAAGCAAACAAAACAAGCCAGGTTGATTTACTGCAAGGAGTAAAGAACCCTGAAGGTTTATGTGCCCAGAGTGGGGACCTGACTAATGATGTTAATGCCTGAGGTTGGCCATAGCAGGAACAGCTCCTAATAAAAGTTTCCTGGTAGAGCTGCAACCATTATTCTTTGACTAATATATGTTAAACCAGTTTCCCAAAAGGAATAAGTTACCGTAGTAAGAAGATGCATTTCTTTGACAGGGAATATTCTGGCTCCAAGCTTCACTGCATGACTCTGCCTCTCCAGCACAGGGCTGGAGTCTCAGGAGCTGCACCCTCAGCTGCCAGCCCCACCTGGGAATAGCCACAGGCTTAGAGCAGAGCTGGCTCATGCTGGAGAATGAGGGTCTTCTGCTTCTCACTCCAGTCACCCCATTTACTGAGACCCCCAGCACAGCGAGGGAAAAGGAATGCTGAAAAAAGTGTTTGCATTAGCCCCTTTGACATGCACAAAACCCAGCACTTTCCTGGGCAGTCCTGCAGGAAGAGCTGTCTGGTGACACCCAGCTTCCCTCACCACCGGCACATGGAGCAGCAGGCACCAGCCAGGTTGTTCAAATCCTGGAGCAGGGGGAGCAAGCCCCTTCTGCAGCCCCCATGAAAGAGCAGAGGGATGCAGCTTTTGCCAGGGTCATCACTGGAGCAAGAGCCAGAGAGCTCCAAGTCGCACGTGCAGCCAGGAGCACAGCCAGTCCCTGGCAAGCCCTCCTGCTGCTCACCCAGCTCAAGATTTCCCAGCCTGTCAGGGTACCAGTGTTAAAGAAACTTTCCTGAACAGGATTGTCCCAGCTCTTATGGGTTCTGGATTGCAGTTTCCTGCCTGCTCTGGATATGCTCCTGAAGCCACTAGAAATTTAGATGTACATGTTGGAGAAGGTTCAAGTAACACTGAGATGCTGCCCTTTCCTTTGGAAAAGGCTCCTCTACTGCTTCCCCCTCAGTCCCATGTGATGAGCAGCATGATGGAGGACAGACCCCAAGAGGAAAACCCTTTTCCAGGGGCACAAGATGGCTTTTCCATCTTCTGTGACCCTGGGCTTGCAGTTGTGCCAGTGCTCCATGCAGCAGCAAACTCTCATCACATGCTCTCGTCACACTGTTTTCTTTCTCAAGACAAGCAGAGGCCTGAGGCAGTGCCAGATCACAGAGCCTTCTATAATGTGCCAGAGAAATGAATGCCTCCCAGCAGAGCAGAATACACACAGAAGTGATGGCCAAACGGGAACGAAAAGAGGGCCTAAACTTTACTTACTATCCAGACGGTGTTTGCTAAGGAACCAGAACAAAACCTTGTATCAACACAGCCTGTTCTGCCAGCCTGTGGGCAAAAAGGATGGATGGAGACACCAAGTCCCCGCAGTGCAGGCGCCCTGAAGTGGCACAAAGCAGCTGCCAGCACAGGTTGCTGGGGCCACTCATCCTGTCCTGCAGGTAAGAGGGTGCGTGGGCATGCTGGTGTCAGGGAACATGAGCAGTGGGATCTGAGCTCCCTGCTCCTGGCTCCTGAGCAGGTTCCAGTGCTCCACAGTGTTCACCCTCGTTGGCACCTCAGTTCACGGGGGTTCACCCAGCGATGGGGCTGTACCCAGCCTGCTGCTTCAGTGTGGCACCCTGTCACCACACAGGAGCATCACTTCTGCCCAAGGACAGGGCAAGGCCCGTGTCACCAGCAGCTGAACAGTCTCGAGGAACACAGTCCCACAGGCAGCATCAGCCTGCACCACGCTGGGAACCAAAGGAGCTGTTTATACTCACCAGGACACTCATCTTCAATGTTACCACGGACTTCAACTGACCCAAAGCCCTTCTGCTGGACACGAGGCGGGTCAGTCCATGTGGTGACAGTGTGTGACACCAGGTTTGTGTTTGGCACAGCTCAGGTGAGCTCTGGCCAGTTCACACAAAGAGGGACCCCAATGACTCCAGCACCTTCTCTGCTGTGTTCAGTGATTCCTCTGCAGCATCTCACAGCGATGCTGGGAGCTCATGCACCAGCCACAGGTTTGGGCCCTGCAGATGCTGAACTTTTCCTACCTTCAGGCAGAAATGCAGAGTGGAATATTGCCCCATCCCTCACCTGGTCGGTGCCAGACCACCACAATCTCTGGGGACACAAGGAGTAAAAAACATGCTCATAATAATGTCCAGTGCTGAGAAAAACAGATGTTGGAGAGGCCATTTAAAACCTGAGATTCATATTTTTTTAACCCAGAATAATTCAGGCCTCTTAAAATCCAAAATACTGGGATTCTTGTCACTGTAACATGCAGAGACCAACAGGCTGTGACATCAGCCTAAGCAGACATGGCTCTGGCAGGCAGATGGGTGTACTCCAGAGCTATCAGACCTCTCAGTCCTCTGGGAAGGAAGTTTTCCCTCCAGATTCCATTAGGAAACGCTTCATGACCTTTGGAAATTCGATTTAATTTTGATTTCTGCTTGTGGATTAGCATTTGGTCAGCAGGTTATCAGGCCAGGAGGAGCCACTGAAAATTCAATTTTGTTTCTCAGGAAGTTCATGGGGAAGAGTTTTCAAACCCAAACCCAAAATATCGATTGTCACAAAGGAACAAGATCCCAGAGTGGAGGCAGGACAGAAGCTCTCCCTGAGAAGCATCAGAAACCAGAAGCTCATTCCAAGCACTAAAAAAGTAGGAACGTTTATTAAAAGAGTTACATGGCAAATGTATTCTGAGCTCCCACTCAGCACCTCACACCTTCTGGACAAGGATGGGGAGATTCACTTCAAAAGCCACATGCAACAAGTTCACTTTTTCATTCTATCAGGAGGAGTTTCACCTCAGAAAAAATTTCCCAATTCCACTGCAGCACCACATGCAACTGCTGTAACTGTGACCCCAAAATCACACCAACTTCTCTAAATTAATATTTGTACACAGAGCTGACGGTCAGGTTTGGCTTACACAAGTGTCAAACCGTACTCACGCAAGCCAATTCACTTTAAAATGTCTTAAATATTATCAAGAACCTTGAATCAAGTTTAGGGGAAAAAAAGCAGATAATGCTGGTCCTGGCATTCCATCCTCGCTGCTCTCTTCCTCTCTCTACCCCCACAGCCCTTTCCGTGCCTCAGGCTCCACAGCTCACACCAGAAACACCATCAGGCCCTGAAGGAGAGCAGGGAGAAACACAAACAATTATCTCCTGTCGAGGGTTGCTGGTTCACAACACACAGCAAAGAGAGAACTCTCCTGCAAAAGTCCTCATGTCCAGTTTGTAATAAGGAAGGCACAGAACCCTTTGGGAAGTGTTGGGGAATATCCCAGTTCCTCCGGACACCTCCAGGGTGAACACGGCTGGAACTTGGGGCAGTTCAAGACACTTTGAATGGTGCCACTGGAGAGGGCTTGCCTGAATCCCTGGATCCACATCAGAGCTGCTCCCACTGAGTTCTCCAGAAAGAAAAGAGGGCCTGGACAAGGAGCTGGGACCTACCCCAGGGCCTGAGCACTGCTCATGATGCACCTGGGTCCACACCATATGTGGGCATCACATCCTCAGGCAGCATTCCCTGACCTGAGGGAGGTCAGATAGAGCAGCCCTTTTGGTCTTTCAGGGATTAAAATCTACAGCTCTTGCACACACAGCCACCACTGGCAGGGTCCTGTAAACAGCCCTGGTGCCCTACAGGAGGGAACAGCCCACCCGAGCACTCACCGTTTTTATCCGAAAATCCACATTCACTAAGGGAATGCGCAGCACCTTTGGCAGCGGGATCCCGATGCTCAGGGCACCTGAAGGGGACAGACAGGTCCTTACGTGCTGAGCCAGCTCACACCCTGTGACAGAGCTGCTCCAGGGAGGACACAGGGAGCAGAGCTTCTTGGGGCCATCACTGTGTGCTTGGCTTTCCTTGGGTTCTCCATCACTGACTGTTGCCAGAACTGGTGCTGGGGTGGGATGGGGCAAATATAAGGTTGGACTTTTAGCTACATCATCAAAATGGGGATTTCAGGGTTTTAATGGCTCCTACACTCCTAGTACATCTTCCAAACACACACATGAGACCCCCTCTCCCCTCCTTGTCCAGAACTTGAAGTGCTCCCAAAATTACAGCCATCCTGGTCACCTTACCATTGATCACAGGCAGGAATTTTTCCACAAGCAAACTGCTGCAGTGGGGCTTCAGGACGGAGATCTGAATCAGGGAAGGAACAACCACGTGAGCAATGCTGCCTGGCCTATGACAGCAGCAAGCAGGACCCTTGGGACTGAAAATTGCTGCCCACTGACACAGCAAAAGAACAAACAGTCCCTCTTCTCTTTAAAGTGAATCTACTTTTCTTCTTCAATTTGTATTCAGTCCTTCCTTTAGACAAACTTCTGCCTTGTGATGTTCCTTCTGCAGCTCAATGTGAGCTTTGCCCAAGCAGAGGTGAATAAACAAACAGATTTCAGCTTTACATTTGCTTTATTAGAAATGGCAGAAGGGAAAAAAAAAAAAACCAGCAACAGAGGAATTGCTACAACCTACACCACAGAGCGGGTAACAGCTCTGACCATCGGCAGGGGTAATCCATCACAGCATCCCACACCACTGCCTGGCTCCATCCCTCCCTCCCCAAGAGCCACAGGGCATCATGCTTGGCTGCTCTCCCTGCCCAGTAAAGCCCAGACTGGTGTTAGAGACTTACATTACTGATGCCAACATCAGAAGACTCCAAGGAGAGGGAAGTGCTGCAGGGAAAGGAGGGCAAACTGCAGGTCAGACAGAAGGCACCAGCCAGAGCTCACAGCCAGACCCTGGCCACCTCCAAGCCCATGGGCAGGGACCCCTGTGAGGCATCACCCACAAAGGGACACCTGCATTGTGACACAAAAACCAGGGACTGGCACACTTGCAAGAGAGAAAACAGAGCAGGAATTAGCTTAACCTAATTTTAATTTGCTTGTCAACAATGCAGCACTGCAGCAGGGCACACAGAGCTCCTGGCTGCGCCTTCCCTCTCCCTGCCCAGATTATTCACTCTCAGGAAGGAGGCAGCTCTCCTCAGCTGAGAGCAGAGCTTCTGGAACCCTGTGGCAGCGGGGCTGGAACTGGATGATCTTTAAGATCCCTTCCAACCCAAACCATTCTGTGATTCTATGTAAAAGCACCCAGTCTGGATTTAAGGACCTGGTGAATTTGCTACAGCTCCTCATCCTATCACTGCAATCACACGACTATCCATATCTGAAATGGATGCTTTATTTCCACGTTCAATTTCTCTTTTCTACTTCTATTGAATCCTGTTATACCCTTGTCTATTGAATTAAAAGCCTTTTGACGCATTTCTATTCCCTATATCGCTGCATACAAGCTATGCCAATTTTGCTTCTAAATCCAGCTCTTTGACAAGCTAAATGGCCCAAAATCCTCAAACCTCCCGCTATAAGAAATGCTCTCCAATCTTTAATCATACCTTGACTGGCATTAATGACAGCACTTTCCTTTACTGCTTTATCATTCATGTCCAATATCAGGCATTTCGAACCACTGCCCAGGATCAAAGTCAAGCTGACGGTCTTAAAATTATTCAGGTTACCTCATTCCTCCTTGTTATAAAACTGACACTCTTTTCCCCCAGCCTCTTAAAACTTTCCAACTGCTGCAATCCTTCCTGAACTACCCCGTCCACCTCATGCCATCAGTCAGGTATGAAATTCTCACACCCAGGAGATGAAATGCCTGGTTTACAGACATGGAAAACATTTCAAGTCAGGGGGCCCCAGAGCCAACATTGCAGCACAGAGAATGTCCTCAGCTGTATGAGGGGACAGCTCACCTGCCCAGGGCCAGCTGCAGCACCAGCCTGCCCCCAACAATCGACACGCGGACGTTCAGAGCAAGGTCCTGCAAGCAGAGAGGGAGAGGCTCAGCACACAGAAACATCCCCATCCCAGCCACCACTCACCAGCTAGCTGCACGCTGTTCCCCTGGAGAAAACTCCATCCACACTTACGGCCTTCAGCAGCAGGAAGTTGAGGATGGATCCATCTAAGTGGTTACTGAACAGCTGAATCAGGACTGAAAGCTTGACGCTGGCTTTGTTTTCTTCCAAGAGGATGAGTGGGTTCCCTCTCAACGTCAGTTTGATGCTCAGAGGACTGGTCCCACGGCAGGTGGAGCACTGTGGGAATTGGGGACACATGGAGGTGGCTGCTGGCACCCCACACACCAGCCAGGCAGGGGACTGGCAATCCTCAGGCACACTCTCACAGCCCCATAGCTCCACAGGGCCTCCCCAAGGTCACACACACCTTGGACAAGCCAAATTTACAGAGCAAACAGGTCCAGCAGCACGGATCAGCTCTCCATGCTGAGGGCATAAGGGCCTAAGGAGAGGTGGACATAGAGGAGGCTGTGGGTGCCAGAGGGTGCCCAAGAAATGGGAGATACCAGACAAGGAAACAGGGGATATTTATCAGCTTTCTATGTCAATGGCTACAAGCTGTAGGAGATGACTTTCCCCTGTTCAGGGAGCAGGAGAAGGTTGGAACAGCCAATGGCACACAGGAGAGCGGGCACTGGGCAGGGGCTGTGCAAACCCCCAGCCCCTACACCCACTCCCATCAGCTGGTCTGGCAGCAGGACAGGCTCAGGCCATGCTGGTGCAAGAGGAGGGGAGCAGAAGACTGGGGACCTTTAGCAGGGGCATGATGGCACATCCAGGTGTCTTCTGGAGAGGTTTACACAAACCCTCGTGCCAGAACAAGTTCCTCACCCCAGCAGGAGCGATGGTCCACACGGCTTCTTGCAGGCGGCTGGCACTGGAGAACTGTGGGGACAGAAGCACCAGCAGTCCCACTGAGCCCTTGAGCTGATTTCAACAACTCCCATCCTTCCAGAGGCCGCCCATTACACAGCACCCTGAGCCTCCCACCCTCTCCATTGTTTCCCAGCTGTCTGGGTGATTCCAGGTAGTTGTTAAGGTGATAGTACCCAGCCATGGAAGGTGATGTCCCCCAGAGGATTTCAACACCTGCCAGTGTGTGGACCCCTAACATTTCCCATTGGAAGTAGAGATCAGAGGCACAGGAGATGCAAACACCCAGGGAACAGCACTGCAGACGTGCAGCGCCTCTTCTCAGTTGCATTTTGCAGACTCCTTGAAACGGAGCAGCGCCTGCAGGAGTCCACGGCACAACCAGTACCCAGCTGGTCCCAGCAGGTGTCCCTGGCAGTGTCCTTACAGACAAGAGCACATCTGGGCAGTGCAGGCACTGTTACAGCTTTCTGAGAAGAGCAGGAAGGAGGCAGTGCTGGGGTCGATCCTCTGCCAGCGAGCACACACATGCACACACCCAGGGACACGCACAAACAGCCCTTCCTGGGCAGACCCGAGGCCAGGCTGATGCCTGTTCCTTGTCACTTGCTCCGGCACGAAATACAGGCCCTGCTGCACTCACAACATCTGGCGTGCAGGGGAAGGTCTGTGGCGGCAGCTGGAGCAGGAGGGCCAGGACTGCATTGAGGAAGTTCTGGCGCATCACCAAGAGCAGGAGCCTGTCCATCAGAGGAGGCAAAGCGGAGGGGGATGAGTCGTGGGGAATGGTGCTGCCTCCCACCTGCTTCACCACACCCTGCAAAGAGAGGTAACACAGACATCAGTCCTCAAAGCCGCGAGGCATGTTCAGATCCTCACAGGAGTGCGGGGCCGGGGCCAGCCGAACAGCCCTCCCTCCTCTCCTCAGAGCTTTGGGAAAGCACCGGACTCACAGGGCAGACTCAGGGTAAGTTGGCATACAGAGCAGAAGAAGAAAAGCACACACAGTCGCTTAGTGGTGATTTGGATAAAGATCTAAGCACTTAGGAGCTTGCATTTCCAGGACAAGTCATTAGCCCAGCTCCTCGTGGGATTCTGCAGCTCCCACAGGATGAGGTGAGCACACTGAAAGGCAACATGCAGCCACGCTGCCAGGGTCCTGCTGCCCAGCATTAACTTACATCTAAATCCAGCCCGAGGAACTTGCCGGAGGTGTAGGGGATGCTGGCCAGCTGGTAGTGGATCGTTCCTGCTGTGCCAACTGGGATCACGGCTGCACACAGAGAAAGGATGGTTACAGCACCAGGAAATCAGCAGCAACACAACCTCCCCTGTCCCCAAAGGCCACCAGCCCCCGCACCCTCAAACAGGTCCAAGCATTCAGGCCTGAGAGGTGCTCGCTGCTACTCCAAAAGGCTAGAACATCCCCAAATTCAGCTTGGTGGGATCTGCCTTTAGGATACAGCACAAAAAGAGCATCAAAGACAGTAAAAAAGATCCAAAGGTGATAAAAACGGAATAAGGAGGTAAGGGGGGGCCAAGGTGGGAGCAGTTCTCTTGGAATGCTGGGGTGTGAATTCCAGGCTCAACAACAGTCCTGCAGAAGTGTTGGACTTCTGTTGATGCACTGAGTGACTCGACATGGGAAATGGGACTTGCTCCCACTGTGGGAAACATGGGGAAGCAATGCCTCGCTCTCCACAAGCAACGCACCATTGAGAGTGCTCAGGAGATGAATGTTCACCAGGTTCATCACAATATCGACGACAGGACAGAGCTGCAACACAAAGCAGAAATGCGACTGTCCAATCCCCCTCATCACCATCACCCACAGCCTGTCCAGACCCCCTCCTTTCCCCTCCAGGGAAAAAGTTGCATGGTACTAGGCACAGCTGGGATGCTGTGAAAGACTTGGGGCAGTGGAGCATCCCTGGAGCTGTGGGACCACACTGCAGGGGAATGTTTTGATCTGGGGAACGTCTGAGGCATCACCCCACAGGCAGCAGTCCCGTGGAGCTGCCAGGCTGCCCACAGACCCCCCCAGCCCCATGGCACATGCCAGTGATGTGGGAGAGCAGCACAGAGAGATGGTGCAGCTTGCTGTGAACTCATAACCAGTTTTTCCCAAATCTCTGTGTTTCAGCTGTGAAAGGAGGACAATCCTCAGCCGTACCAAAGCAGGCAGAGTCGCTGTCAGCTGGCGAAGCACCAGCTCATTCACTGACAGGGTGAGTAAGCTGGAAAGGAAAGAAAAAAAACTCCAAATCAGCACAAACAAAGCTCCAGGACAGGAGATAAAAAGACCTCCAGCCTTCATTTTACATTCTCCTACACCCTCAGTCTTCCCTTCAGGGCTAATGCTGCATCTGATGCTCGACAGAGCACGGGCTGGAGATACAAAAGAGCCACTTACCCCGAGGGGAGAATTGGGCTCATTGCTGAGAATTACAGAATCATTAAGGTTGGAAAAGACATCTAAAATTGTCAAGTCCAACCATCAACTCTGCACCACCACCATGTTCACCACTAAACCATGTCCTCAAGTGCCATAGCTGCATTTTTTTAGCAAGCCAGGATGGTGTCTCTACCACTCCCCTGGGCAGCTTGCTCCAATGCTTGACAACCCTTTTCGTGAAGAAATTTTTCCTTCAGCTCTCAGGGAGCTTTCACTGCATGAAAGGAGTGAGCCTCTCACAGTCTAACCTTGTGTTTGGTGTCTCCCTCTAGTATTTAAATCAGTGCTGTAGTTAAGGGAAGAGGGAGCCGTTAAGAAATATCTTCATGTTAGTTACTGGGAACAAACAATTTGCATCTGGAATAACAAGAGGAGAAATCTGCCGTGTGACATTTCCACGTTGCTGCTGAACAACTCGCTCAGGACGTGCAATGCCTGCAGCAGCACAGAGGCAGTTTTGTCCGATAATCAATATATTTCTGGACTGTTGAGTTGGCAAGACACAGACAGCAGGAATTCATAGGGCACCTGTTATTTATGCCCAAATTCTGCCTACAAATGTTTCTGAGGAACTGCCATGAAGCCAATTGTGTATATCTACACTCCCCTTGCCCCCCCCAGGAGTTTGCTTCCTGCAAACCATCACTTTATACCTGCTAAAAATTAAAACATGACCCCCAGAGCAGGTGAGTCATGTTCCTCTGTTCACTCACACAGCGTTTTTCAAAGCAGCTGCTGCACTCATTGAAATGTAATGCATAATGCAAAAATTAATTAGGAGAATTTCGATGAACTTGAAAAGTGAGTAATTCAAAAGCAATGGAAGAAAATATTTCCCATGATCATTTTACTGCTGTGTTCATCAATACATGAAGTCAGCAAATCCTTGCTGTCAAGAATTTAATAAGACTGAGCAAGAGATGGGACATTTGCATGGAATTACACACAACCACAGCAGTCAGAGGGAAACTCCACGTGCCCGGCATTCTCCTGGGACAGCAGCCAAAGGCAGAGTACACAACCAGGGAAAGTAATGGTCCTGTTTTCCTGGAATTCTCCCAGCCCTATTACTCCTACCCTTTGGAATATCAATTCTCTAGCTAAGTCTAGAGAAAGTGTGTTGGGAAATGTACCAAACCTCATGCTTCAGATCTTAAAATTTCCACAGGCAAACAGGGCAAATTAACCCTCATTCCACTGAAGCAATTGGCACTGGCAACAGGAAAGAAATTCCATCCCTGAGGCCTGGCTCTGTATCAGCTGAGCAACATCTGTGTCCTGGCCGACTGTCCATACTGTGGGATAAAGATGAGAGAATTGCACATTAACAGGAAACATAAATCCACAGGCACTTACCCAGAAAGGACCTTGATCTTCACAGCTCCAAGAATGCAGAGGCAGTCTTCAGTGACAACCTGGAACGTGCCAGATTCAAAATTCGTGCATTTAATGTTTGCAGTAATGTTCACCTCCACTAAGATATCAATGAGTTCTGAGAGCAGGCCAACCAAGCTGCAAAAAAGCAAACAGGATGATTCCATCTCTCAGCCTCTACCCAGAGAAACTCACCAAAGCCAGGAGAAACAGACTTCTCCTCCATCTCCTGCAGACCACTACCCATGCCACAAGCCATCTTTTGGTGTCTGTTTTGCTCTGTGACTTTATTACAGGTGAGAAACACCTCAAAACCCTTAAGAGATGCAAAATACGTCAGGATAGGGGTTTCCCTCAACATCCATCCTGAATCCCCCACTCACCAGTTGCCTCTGAGCTGCAGTTTTGCCCCGATGGTCAGCTGGACCCCGAACCCTGGCAGCAGCACCACCGACAGCTTGGGCACCTCGACCTTGATGAGGTGCAGGCTGTGAACAACAGCAAAGGCTGGCACAAATTAAAAACACCTTCCAGCAGCTGAGCAGCTGCACCCAGGGAGGAGCCTACAGCACCCACAGCACTCCAGCCATGTCCAGCTGAAGGCAAAACGATAAGAGACAGCTGACTAAAAGAAGGCAGCCTAGAACCAGATTGGGGTGGAAGCTGACTTTGGAGAGCCATCTGCTTTTTCCCTCTGTGGTCCCTTTTCCCTCCCTCAGTGCCGTCAGGCATTAACAGCACCACCAGAGCTGTCATTCTGCACCTGCACCCATAACCTGCAGTGTCCCTTGCCACCCACACTGCTACCACACAGACAATATTATTCAGGTCAGAATTTCAGTACCACAATAAAACAAGGATAACAGCCCAGGCCAACCATGCCAGGGCAGCTCAGCTCATCTTGTTCAGAATTGATGCTGAAGGTGCACTCACAGCAAAGCACTTACTCCGTGATGCTGGTGGGAGAGTTCAGCTGACCCCCTTCACCCATGATGTTGGGAACCACGAGACCCTGCAGGTGCTGGTGGATGAGCCCATTATGAATTATGGCATCTGAGAGAACTGGAAAACATCAGTGCGTGAGGACCAGCACGGGCAGCAGTGACCTCTCCCCACTCAGGCAGATCCATCCTGGCACAGCAAAACCCCTCCACTCCCCAAAACTCCTCAGGGAGACGTCAGCTATCTCCACAAAGTCAAATCGCACAGGGATGGTATTTTACAGCTTTGGTGCACTAAACCAAAGCTGCCCTTGGTGAAGTAAACAGGAGAGGCAGCAGTGGAAAGCATCCCAGACTCCCAATTTGAATGTCACAGTTTGGCTTGTGCACTGCCAAGAACACCAGCGACCCCACTCAGAGGCTGGGCTTCCACTCATAACTCATTTTCCCCTTGTCAAAGGGGTTTTGTTTGTTGATTTCTGCCTGTTTATTTTTGCTTTTGGTTTTTGGAGTTTTTTTAGTAGAAGCAACTTGAAACAAGCCTGAACATTGCAAATATTATCATGTCTGCTACTTCACAGCAGTGGTTTGTCAAATATCAGCTGCTCCAATATGGAAATGAGAAACTGAGACAAAAAGAGGAAATAACCCAGATTTAGCCCTGAAATTCTGTGTGGCTGCTTGGTGCTGAAACATGCCCCAGTTCTGGAGCAGAGATTTCCCTGACCCATGAATCTGGCGATGTTCTCAGGGGTTTTGAGCAAAGTCTGCAGCCCTGAGGAATTACGAAATAAAGGTGAAGACACTAAGGCATTTTTACTCCCCATCACAGTCCCACAGAGCTTTCAAAGCAAACACAACCTGTGCCTTTTTGTAGTTACCGTTCTGCATTGCCCGCGGGCTGACGGCACAGGACAGGCCGGACAAGACTTCCTGCGAGGGCGAGAGGAGGCCGCAGAAAAAGATGATTCCAAAAAGCTTCAAAACCATCATCTCCAGAAGGTTCCCCTGCTGGAAAGGGAGATGTCAGAGGGGACAGTGAGGCAAAATACTCTCAGAAGTGACCCCAGTGTCTCTACGGGGAAAGAAGTCAAGCAAGGAATCCCTCCTTTACTCTTTATCCGGATCAAAGGAGACTCTGCTCAAGGCCAGAGCAACAGGACCTTCCTCATGTCCACACACATGGACAGACTCCATGTGTGGGTCAATAAAAGCCCTTTCCTCATCCCTTGTTACTGGCCCAAAATGTTCACACAAAACGAGCCACACTTGACGTTTAAGTTATTTCTGTATCCCTGCAATGCACAGTTACAGGGGTTTTGGTGAGGGGCTTTGCCAAGGGAAGTGTCTGAGGGTTATCCTTGTTCCTTCTACCTGTCAAAAGCAATAAACTAAAGTACAAGTGATAAAAATGAGCTAGCTAGAAGTTATAACTTAATAAATTCTAACATAAATTTAATTATGAAATGGCAGACATGGGGAGGTGATCAGGAGCTTGGTGTCCAGCACAGTCTCCAACTAAAGCAGTCAAGCACTTCCAGAATGAGGACCCTGCCACTGCACCTGTCACCCTGCCACCACATCTGTCACCCTGCCACCACACAACCAGTGCACAGAGGGTGTTACCTGACTCAGCTGCAGCCAGCTGGGACGGGCTCCTCTGGACTCCTTGAGACTCTGCGATGTCCCTTTTTTTCCCCACAGCTGAGATGAAAGCAGTGGCCCTTATATAAAAGCTGCAGCCAAACAGACACACCTTTTCCACTCAGCCTCCCTGGCCCACAAGCAGCCATCCCTCTGCTGCTTGTGAGCAACACCCAGCTGCCACCTCTCTTGATTTATACAAGGCAACGTCACCACTGACTTGACCCGCTGCCGTTCCCCTCTGTGGCCTGCATCACTCAGATGGTGCTTTCCCCTCACCCCCAGTCTGTCATAAAAAGGATGCCCTGCAATGGTGGATCCAGTGGGGATCTCTATGCTTTGAGGAAAACAACATTTTTAGGAAATCATGAGAGTTACTGAAGCATCTAAACCTGGTGGAAGGCTGACGGGGCTGCCTGTACAGGGAGGCAGCACACAGAGCACAGGAATATGGGTTCAAGGAGACTTAGAGCAGGAAACTAACTACTTTTGCCAATCCCTGAGGAGGTGTGAGACTTAAAAGGCTCATTCCTGTTTCAAGTGCAGTCCTGGGAAAAGATTTCCTTGACAAAAAGCAATGTGGAAAAGTTGCAGAGATCTGATAAATGTCGGTTTCTTCATTGATTTCAGTTGGATCTGTAAAGTGTCACCAATCCACTGTAAAAAACAAATTTGTATTGAAATGCATAAAGCCAAAGATAAACATAATTTCAAATAAGCAACTCTTATGGTAGCTGAACATTGGTACCAGCAACATGGATTTCAAAGGAAAGTCTCATCCTGCAGGAATGAGACTCTCACCCCTCAGCAGATGCCTTGGCTGGGCTTCACAGAAGTTTCCATTGTGCAGAGCCCCAGGAAGATCTTATCTGAGCACTTTGTTCAGGTCTGGTCACCCATGTTCAACTGGGATGGACTTGGCCAGAAACTGGGCAGCAAAGGGCTGCTGAGAGGGCTGGGGAGCCAGAGAGGGGCCGGTGTGCTCAGCCTCATGGAACATGGAGCAGCAGAGATACAACCATTCTCCGCAAACATGGGAGAGGAGAAGGAGAGGAGGGAGGGAGGCTCAGGGACAAGGTTGGCAGAGGAACAAACACAAGCAGATACACCCAGCCTGAATTTAGGAGAAAGCTGCTACCACCACAGTGAGTTTAGGGTTAGCTGTCCCCTGGGAATACAGAAAGCAACAAAAATATACTCAGGATGCTCTTCAGTACAGCACAAGGAGTGCTCTTGCAGCAGCAGTGAAGTGCTTGCACCGAGTCCCTCACCGTGTGCTGCCCTGGGCTCAGGCTCAATGGAGCAAACCTCTGCTTGTCACAGAAACTTGTTTTATTTAACACTCAACCTAGACTGCAGTTGATGTGCTGGTGACAGTCTAGTCACAAAATCAGGGGCTGGACTAGATGATCCTAACTGGCAACCTATCCATGCTGCTCCTTTTTGCTGCTTTCAAAGATCCAAATGCACCAGGCTGAGCGGTCACCATGAACACACCCACAGTGAAGTGTTCACGAGCCTGCTCCAGCTGTGTACAGGCTGCAGGAATATCACTGCTGGCAAAAGCCAGTTGCTGAGCACAAACAAATGTGGATTTCCAGCTGGTTTCAGAGTGCCACTGTGTGTGCAATAAGCACCCGAGTCACTGTGTACGTGCACATGCACAGCACAACCACACTCTCCCAAGGGATCCTCTCGTTATTCCACAGCAAGAGGCAGAGATCTGTGTCCATATACACACGTCCTGAACCACACCTGAACCATGGCAGTGACAGCAGCTCTGAGGAACATGGCCCATTTTACACACCCTGTCCATATTTCTTCTTGCTCTGTGACTTTTCCTCCTCAGTCATATCCTTTGCCTCCCCTCTCATGTGCCCATATTTCATCCTCTCCTTGCAGCAGTGATTTAGATATCACTTACCAGGAGGCTGGATGCAGTCCTGCAGTGACAGGGGAAGATATATTAAAATAAAGCATTGCAAGAAATTGTAGACGAGATTGTCTCAGCACAACTGCTGGAAAGCAGAAGGGTTCAAGGAAAGACCAACACCCGCAGAGAAGAAATGCTCCAGAGCAGCCTTTGGCATCCTGCACTGCCCCAAGCTTGGGGTTCTGCAAGAAGGCAGGTTAAACAGCAACAAGATCTTTAGAGGAGTAATATTAAAGTAATTAAATATAATAATTTATGAAATATGATTACGTTAACTGATTTTTTTTCTCTAATATTCAGAGCCATGGAAGTCTAGGGAAAACTTAGGAGAATTACACCATATAGGTCAAATTAAAATGCTGAGCAACACTGAAGATGAAATAAAATCAGAATTTTTGCACTACATTTTAATGACAGATGGTGGTTTTGAGGCATTTGAGAGGTTTGCGGGCTACAGGAGCACAACTTCTCTTCCCTGGCAAATAAAAAATAAAACTTAAAAAATGAAAAGAGTGACCTCATACTTAAAATTCTTTAATGGGCAAATAGTAACTCCTTATTAAGACTAAACATAAACTGAATCCTCTCTCTGGAGGTGAAAAGCCTAAGTCTGGTGGCAGGACTTGCAGGCTGTGATGGAGCTGCTCTGTACACATGTTCAGCCTTTTCCCTCTCAGGGACACCTCCTAGGAGCCTGTGACTGTGTCCAAACAGATATCGTGAACATTAATGAACTGCTCAGCTCAAACATCGATGGAAAGTAACTCCCTGATGCCAACAAGAAGGCAGCAGCTCAGGGGGAAGGAGAAAGCCCTCGGGGAGGAAAATGACCCAGCAAACTGCTGTGCTGGAATAGAAACTGGGAAACGGGCGGGGAGGAACAAAATAAGTTTTAAGCACTGACTGCAGCTGGGCTGTGAACTCCCAGCCTGGTCCCCAAAATGCTGAAGTTCAGGTGATGAATTGGTTACCCCACCCAGCATTTTACTGGGGAATACGGCAACACACTAGATCTGCACTGGGAGGAGGTTGGGCACCTCAGCCAGGGGCAGCTCAGTCCACAGCCTGGAAAACAGGCAAACAGAAAAGTGCCACTCACTGCTCTGTTCCCTCTGCCTCAATGCGAGCCGGCTTGCTGAGGGGAGAATTCTTCCCACTCCTGTTAATGAAATTGCTCAGGGAAGTGGAAGGAAGGAGCTGTCTCTGAGCTCCCCAATGCAGTGTAACACACTGAGTTCAGCACCAGAAACACGGCATTAGTGCAGCACTGTCTCTGTAGAGTCACCTGTGTTCTGGTTGGTTTGGGATGGATGAATCCTCCCAGACTCAGGCTCCAAAACCAATTTCTAGCAACAGGATTTGCCAAAACATTAACTAGAGTCTCCTAGAAAGGAGATGGAAGGTTTTAGTAAGAACTGAAGGATTCAAACCCTCCTCAACTTTTGGGACTCGACTTGAGCCCAGGATTGATGGAAACCCACAATCCCCAGGGCCAGATTTACAGCTGGTTTAGCAGCTCCCATTGTCAGCAGCCCAGGAGGGCAGAGCAGCTTAATTAATACCCGTCACTCCTGCAGCACAGCCAACCTTGCCAAGCTCATGCTGACCCAGGGCTGCTGCTTCGTGCACAAACCCCAGACCCATGGCAGGGTGTGCGTGGGCAGACGTCAGAGTCCTCCTTTCCAGATGTACCTGTGTCTGATCACTCAGCCGTGCAGTTTCCTACATGGGGAACTTGAGAAGCAGGAACATGATCTTGGGGAAGGGCCACAAAGAGAACCTGAGCAGGGAAGACAGGGAGAAGGACACAGAGGCACGGGCAGCAGCTCCAAGGAGCTGCCTGTCAGGAGGAGGGAGAGCAGCAGCATTGATTTCTGGAAGCATCTGCAATGTCAAGCATAAACAGCAAAGCTGAGTAAAATCACTGCCATGAGATAAGCACAGATCGATGTCTCCAGGAATTTTATAGACAGGAAATTTTCTTCTTCTGAGACGCAGACGGAAGCAGGAGGAGCACAATGCTATCAGCCCCCAAAAAGGGACAAACTTCATTAGTCAGATGCAGTGCAGTGAGATAGAAAAGAAATGCACGGAAAAGTGTCACTCACTGGACACTCTGCAGTGCAAAAATGGAGGCAGTTCTGCAGACGTGTCTTCAGCCCTTGCCCAGAGCTCCAACAAAACACTGACAGCGGCACAGGCTGGAGGGCTCTCAGGGACACCCAGGGAAGCCTGGGCAGCCTTGGAAATCCCTTCTCAACTGCTTTGGGCAGGCACTGGCTTCACCAAGTTTGGCAATATTTTGTCAGTGTCTGTCACTGCAAAGACCAAGGTGCAGCCAAAGTGCTGCCCTGAGCACCTTTCTGGGTGGGTATTTTGTAGCTGGACTTTCAGGTTTGGCCCATTCCAGGTTTCCCCGGGGCATCCTTTCTCAGCTGGCCCCACACAAGGCACACTTGGTGAGCAGAAGAGGTTGTGACCTTCCTGAAGGACTGCCAGGAGCCTCCAGTGATGGACCATGGGGCACACACCAGATGTCTGCCCCATGTTAGGGGTGCACGGTCAGAGTCATCCCTGGGTTCGGCAGTAGCTGACCTACACCAGCATCTCTCCATCCCTCCCTTCCTGCTGCTGCCCAGCATGCCCCCAGCAGAGCCACGGTAGCCTGGGTTCCTCAGTGATGCAACGTGCACCTCAAAGTCAATTCCAGTTCCATGTTTTAAGCAAATGAATCCCTCTCCTGCTTTCTTCCCATCACTTCCAATCACTCGCACTGCGAGTGCTGTGAACGCCTCAATTCCTCCTCACTCTTCATTCTTCCAATTTATTTTTTGCCTTCCTCCCAGGCTAGAAAATGGATTTCTGTCCATTTTGTTGTCTCAGAAAGTGTTGGCACTGTGGTGCCAGCAAAGACTTTTTAAATAAAGACAGCTAATTCTATTTGACTGAAGGATAGTGACACAGACTCAAAGTCATGTTTCTGCCTTGCCTGAGGTTTGGGGAAGCTTTACTTTACAAAAAGGAAAGCAGTATTGAGTGAAATTGTCCTTGATCGTCTCCATTAATTCCTGGGAAGAATTAGCAGCAGCTTTATATTACATTCATACATCTTCTGGAAGTAAAGATTTCAGGCTTTCTGTCTTATTCACAGCTTTTAATAGAGACTTGACACGGTCTCTTCGGACACATCATCAGCACAGGTGGCAGAATTAGTGCCCTGCTTTGTCCAGATGCTCCTCAGGGGATAAATTACAGCCCTGCAGGCAGGCAGGGTTTGGAGTCAGCGTTATGGAAATAAATGCTTATATCCAGGAAGACACGGACTGCTCAAAAGAAATTGCAGCTGAAACCAGAGAGTGAGTTCATGTTAAACAAACCTTGCTGATGAGTTAATTAGCCTGACGAACACAGATGAAGTCTAACTCACCCAGGTGCCATTTCCCTTCCATCAGTTTGGTGATGGTGTGTCGATCCTGTCTCGGGGCAGAAGCATCAAAACAATCGATGTGGTTCCGAAAGGAGGAGACAAAGAGGCAATAAAGGACAAAGAGACATTAAAATCCCGAGCAGGCTGGAGGGCAAAGAACAGTGTCACACCTCCCGCGGGGCTCAGCATCCCAGTTCACACCTACAGCTGGTGCTGCTATTTGTGAGCACCCATCCCGTGTCCCATGCACCGAGGAGTCGCCACATATCCCACGCTTCCTCCCTGGGTCCCCATGCTTCCACACCGAAGAGCCATTCCAGTGCAAAAATGGGCGAGGAGCTCAGCTCCCGGAGAGGGAAAGCGGGGCCGGGAGTGAGGAGCAGCCCCAGCGCGCAGGGCAGGGGGTGCACGGGCCCAGAGCTAACCTGGGGAGAGGTTCTGCTCACGGGCTGGTGAAATACACCCACGTAGCGCGTAGCGCAGAGGAGCACCAAGGAGAGGCCGCGGGGAACACGCCGGGAGCAGGGAGAGCGACTCGGCGGACGCCCAGCGCGGGGCTGGAACCCGCGGGGCTCGAACCCGCGGCCCCCGGGGCTCAGGGCGGCTCCCTGGGGCTGTACCGCCCCCTGCTGGCGGCGAGCGGCCCCGCGGGGCGGGGAGCCGGACCACGGCCCGGGCAGGAACCGGGCAGGGACCCCCGACCGCCCCCGGTGACCAAGGGAAAGGGCGCACGGGGCAGGGCAGGGCGACAGGAGGGTGCTGGTGAAACGCTGGGGTTTTGGAGCTGGAACGGAAAATACACTGGTTTGAAGGTTCCGCAAAAAAGGGTTCATGAAGGGGATAAAGCTCCTTAAAGCAATTCCCAGTGCGGGCAGATCGATTCCTGTACGCCAAACGTAGTACAGACAAAATAGAGAGAGACCATTTAATTCCCCTTTCACTAAGAAGAGACATTTGATACCGATCTGACACAGGTAAGGAGCAAGATGCCAGCCCTGAGCATAGACGCAGCCCAGGGGCTTGGGGCAGGGCCAGGTACCTCACACTACAGCATCACAAATACACACTCAGAGTGATGGGGATGGACTTTTTAGCAGGGCCTCTTCCCTAAGAGAGGGAAGATGTAGACTAGAGATAAGGATGAAGAATTTTACAATGAGGTTGGTAAGACACTGGCACAGGTTGGCGAGAGAAGCTGTGGCTGCCCCATCCCTGGAAGTGCCCAAGATCAGGATAGACAGGGCTTGAAGCAACCTTGTCTAGTGGAAGATGTCCCTGCCTATGGCAGGGGCATTGGACTAGATGACTTTGGAAGGTCCCTTTCAACCCAAACCGTTCCATGATTCTAAGTTACAAAAAAAAACGTGGCTCAAGGCTGATTTTCCGCAGACAGTAAAAGCAAAACTTTGATAGCACAGATTGATCTGTTAACAGCATCCATTAACACAGCAGAGCTCCTCACATGCACAAAGGGACACTCACTGGCACAGCCATGCCAAAGGTCCCGGCCACCCCACACTCTGTGGCAAAGAACCACGTGTCCTCCACCTGCACAGCAGCAAGGAAGATGTCATGGTTAAAAACTCACTGCAATACTAATTAAAACCAAAATAAGCTTTTACAGTTGCTTTTAGCATCCCATCACTGAGCAAGAAATACCCTTTGTAAACATTTGGGGGCACAGGTGCTTACAACTGGACTTTGTGCTTGACATCACCACATGCTCCACCAAGGTTTTTCAGCTGCATCACCCCGATACCCAAACACTGAATCACAGCGTGCAGCCCTCCAAACTGTCTTCAAAATGAAGAACAGGATTTTTCACGGCATCACCAGGATCTGGGAATTTCCAACAGCCTCTCCTGACTGCAGATGCTCAGACCGTAAATAATCACTACACGTTTTTGCTGCCACTGATATTTTCTCGCCCGAGGCAGCCACTTGCTGGCCTGCCTCCGAGATAAGGCTGGGGAGCTTCACAGGGTTTGGGCGCTTTGAGTGGAATCTTCTCAACATCAAAGTCCCAGAAGGGTTTTTAGTGAGGCTTTAGAACCAAGCTAAGGATTTTTAATGTGCCATACAGCACCCAGCATCAAAGGGACAGTGTCTGCAGAGGCCTGCTGTTAACAAAGTCACCGATAGCACAGGAATACGGCTGAACTAAACAGCTTTATCACCACTATTTTGAGCAACTTTTATGTACAGGAGATGAGCACTCCGGAGGTTTACTCAGAGCAGAGAATCTGAATAAAAAAACCTGACTCCCCTCTTTGCCATGTGAAATTAGTCAGATGGAAATGAGGAGCTGAGAATCTTTGAGCTTGTGCCGTGCAGCTCAGTATAACTATTCTCATTGAATTACGACATTTTGCACGGAATCAAGGTCATCAGCAGCAGCTGGCAGGAGAGCTCTGCTCCTCCAGCCTTGCTATTTCAGGATGCAATTGGTTTTTCTCTCCCAGCAGAAGTTATTGTAAGCAGAGGCTTGCTGGGCTGTCAGGGGAGGGATGCGTTCAGCACGCTCATGGGCAGCAGGAGCATTGCTGTATGTGAAATACGCTGCGTGTGAAACTCTGGTAACACCAACCAGCACCCTGCAAATCCCTCCCTCCTGCTGTTCATTTCTTCCCAGGAACGACGAGCATCCTGTCATTCACACCAAATTCCCCACGTGCCTCTGACACAGGGCCCTCCAGAACTAGTGGTGAAGAGGCTTGTGAGGAGACCCCAGGACTGAGGGGTGACGGCGCTGCCTTGACCAAGTGACAGCGACAGTGAGGGCAGCACAGCACCTCCACGCCAGTGAAGGGCACAGGTTTGGCAGCCAAACACAGCTCACACACAGGAATCCAGCCCTGCTCCTGCACAGTGAGCTGGAACACTCTGAGAAACACAAGCTGTTTTCCTGGGAGCTGGAGCAAATACACGTTTTCCACCAGTTGCCTCTATTTTTTTAGAGAATAAGTAAGGTAAGCAAGGGCAAAGCAAAACCCTGTGGCAGAGCAGGGTCCAAGGCTCCCCTCTGCAGCATTCCACACCAAACAATGGTGAAACACCTGCTGCCTCACCCAGGTGAGTGGGCATTAAGGAAATAACACAGCAAACACTGTGGCAGTGGCCATTTGTCCCGCTGCAATACAATGACAATTTCAGAACCACACGATTCTCACTTGTTTTTGCCAAGCCCTGATGCAAGGAGGAGATAAGACACCTTGAGACCTAATTTTTTTTTAATTTTTAAAGTAACGGTCTCCAGCATCTTTTCAGACCAGTAGGCACCGTCCCTACAGATGTTGTGGCCCCATTACTGAGCATGACACTGACTGCATTTGTGCAAAGCAGCAGGTCTGAATTCAGAGGCTTTGGACAGCCGCTCCCCAGCCCTCCTGCTTGGCCAGCCCCAGATATCTGCTGTGCACCACAGCTGGGCGGTTGCAGGGCTCCTGGCTGCCACACAGCTGAGAAAATCAAACTAATATTATTAAGTTAATGCCAGCCCTGGGTGCCTCCACCAGCGATCAAAGCCACCTTCGGCTTCACCGACACACCACCACTTGTAAAAAGCTGAGCTGAAACAGTATTTCAGGGCTTGAATTGCTTCAAATCCCCCAGGAACAAGTGTCAGGGCTTTCAATAGCTATAGTGCTAATAATAAAACAGGGACCTCTTCCAGTATCACAGCACAAACAGTAGTTATTTCTCTCTCAAAGCTTTGATTCCTAAAACCTTTCTTACATTCAGCTTGACATCAAAACACCCATCTCATTCACTCAGGCTGTCACAGGAGAGTTGTGTGCTGCTATTAGAATTAGCCCTGAGGTGAATTAAGAACAGTCTGTAATGATGTTCCATTACAGCAACTTTATTTCTACCAAACCAAGTAAATGAGCAATATTTTATCTGATGTGCCTTGGCTCAGCAGAGAACAGCAGCTGCTCCCCTTATGATTTATTGAATGGATGTTGTCTAAATAGCCAAAGCTGGTCTCTGAAGCCAGCCACAAAAACTCCCATTCGTAACAGCCCAGCAGAGATAGGAGAGGGATGTTCAAGTTCTGGATAGTGACAAGTTTGGACATGAACAATTTTATTTGCAATTTTTCCCCCATAAACAAAATGCACCAACAAGAAGTTGTATTAAAAAAAAAAAAATCTATAAATATTGATGCTCAACAGCTGGCAGCAGATGCAGGGCACAGACAAAGTTCTTCCTGTACAGAAGTAACAGAGTCCAGCACAGACAGGGAGTTTTGGGTGTTCAAAATACTGCCAGCAGATGGGGATGGGGGAAAGGAAAGGTGGAGGAGTCAGGGAAAGATGGAACTTGGAATGTCTTTGGGAGTGGTACAGGCAACACATCCCAGCATCAACACCAACAAAGCAGCACTCTGGAGCTTTCGCCCAGCCTGGGTGTGTTTAATCAGCAATTCCACAGAGTATGGTGGGTATGGTGGGTCCCTGCACCCATCATCCCAGAGCAGCAGCCCCAGCACCACAGTGAGGTGAGCAGGAAGAGAAGGGAAATAAAGAAATCACAGGGGCACCCACCCTCTAGCAAGCAGGACTGCAGCAGACACAGCTGAAGTGGGATTTGGGGCTTCTGGAAGACTGGCAGGGGGAAATGGATGCTCACATCAGCGATTAAAATGTGGGATATTCTGCCAAAGGACATCTCCTAAGCCAAGAAGTTGATGAGATGCAAAACAGGTCTGGACATTCACACGGACACCAAGGACACAGGGAAGCATTGCAGGAGCAGCAGCACATGTCGTGGATATCACACTTCATGGATATCACACCTCAGTGGGCTCTGACTCCCAGAGACTCTGACACCAGAACGGCGAGGGGAGGCAGGTGGGTGCTTTAACACGTGCTGCAAAGTGCTGGTGCCTCTGCAGGGCCTGACAGCAAGAGCTGCCTGCGAGGAGTGACAGTCCCGAGGGGTGGAGATGATCCATTTGGGGTGTTTTAATTCTTTTAAAGCCAGAGCAAAGGGAAAAGCTGATGAGGGCAGAGCAAAATCCTGACCAGGCAGCAAGTGCCCGGTATGGGCACTGCTGGGATTCGTGCCCTGAGAGAGGAAAACTGCCCCAATATTTATAGCCTGAGGAATGCCAAGCACTTCATTCCACACAGTAGCTGAATGTTTGCTCCAGGAGAAGAACTGGGAGCAGGGGTCTCCGGGGATGAGGGACTGAAGGGCCTCCAGACCGTACTGGGAAGACACCAGTCCCAGGAGTTCCCATCTGTGGAATTTCTGATTAAACGCCCCCAGGCTGGGGGAAAGCCCCAGAGTGCTGCTTTGTTTGTGTCAGTCAGCACCTCAGCCCAGTCTGATGAAACAGGGAAGCCTTGAGGGAAAACAGATTAAAACCTTCACCAAAAGCTCACAAAGGCTTGTCCTGATGCCAGTTCAAGTCCCTGTCAGCAGATTCCCAAACCAAAACAGCCTTTGATGCCAGCTGGGCACACATTCCCCACAATATTTCACTCCAAGGCTATAAAAACAACAACAAAAAGAATTTCTCTGATACTTTGCCCTTGACTAATGTGCACTTACTGAAATAAATAACCACCTGGTCTTGCCATTGAAGAGCAGCACAAACATTGCCACAAGCAGATTATTGACCAGAAGTACAGAAGCCAAGTTATAAACAGCTTCATAATTCAATAAACAGAACTGTAAAGCATTTCCAAACAGACTATACAAACTTCACTCTACCTGCCTCCAACAAAGGAAGTCAAATATCTATTTATGAATTCTAACTCCCTATTTTCTATGCCATTCAGCACAAAGAAGAAAAAGAATCAAGATAAAGAGAGGGCATATTTTAGCTGTACAGGATTTATCCATTCGATTTACATTTGAATCAATTATCCAGGCGAAGCTCGAACACTGCCAATGTGATTTAGGTGGCTGAACACACATCATAAATAGTGCAGCATTCAAGTCATATAATCCGTGCCTGCCGTTCCTGGATCGCTCCACAAGCAGGGAGAGTATCCCAACTCGCAGCGTGCCATTATTTCCGAGTAGGAGTGTGCTTTGCTACAGCTACAGCTCGGAGCAGAGCCTCTGAAATCTCTCAGACAAAGCCCTGGCTAACATCCAGCCCAGTGGATTAGGGATAAACCCCTGGAAGGCTGGGCCAAGCCCCCAGCTCGGACAGGACTGAGCAGGGCAGGGCAGGGCAGGGCCCCACCTGGCTGGGCTGGACATTTGTCACTTAACGAGCACTGAGGTCATTGATGGCTCCTGGGGTGGGAGAGCCCCTCGATCCTGCTGTGCCCACAGCTAATGGCACAGAGCTGCCTCTTGCAGGTTGTGACAGCTCACCCTGCACCTCAGGATTCCCTTTTTCTGGCTGTAGTTGTGGCACACAATGCATCTCTCTGAGAAAAACAGATGAGAAAACTCAACTCATTTCACAACCACAGAGCGGAACCTCTCCTCTGCTCTTCTCCAGCAGAACGTTTCTATGCTGCAACAGAGTTTAGCTTTGTACAAACGCAAGAAAGGAGACAAAGAATTATGAAGCCATGTATCCCATTAGCATCCAAATGCAGCTGTGGAGGCAAGGGGTTTTTCTGAAGATAAGGTGTTTTTGAAACAGTACTAGGAGGAGGAAAAATTTCATTTATGAAACGCATTTTTCACAGACCTGAAATCCGCAGCGCATTATAAAACTGAATTTGTTGCTGTTGTTTTTATTTTACAGCATTAATCACTAAAGGCTTGCTTAGGTGGGCAGGAAAAATCCATCTCCCATTGTATTAACTTCACACAATTTAAGAAGCCTTTCAAGGGCCACATAAATGCAAGTAAACACTCCCAAGTCTGGCTGGTCCTGCACTGGCCGGGCACACAGATGCTGGAAGAACATCAGCTGGGCTTGTCAGACACTCCAGAGGTGGAGAGCACTTAAATCCTGGAGCTCCATCATCCACCACTTGATTTAAAGTCTGTAGGAAATGAGCTTTCCCAGAACACCATTTCCTGTGGGATGGAGAATGAGAGGCGATTCACCCTTTATCCCAGAGGATTACCTGTGCCCGGGGGGCAGCAAATACCCTTAGATCCTGAGGGATGGGATCTTTCCACCTTTGAGATTCTGTGAATTAACAAAGACCCCACATATTTGGCCTCCCCAGTCTCACATTAAGGTTTCACCAGAACAAGTGCACAGAGTGAAGGGAAGAGCCAGAAACTCTTCTGTATTTGCTAAAGCAGATGTGCAGTAACAACACAGAACTCCTACCCCAGTGACAACATACTGCTTTTAGTCAATTCCTAGTAAAATTATCTTGTTCCAGTGTGGAGGAACAGATGGATTTGCTACATCATCTGGAGATAAACAGACCCGGGTCAGGTGTAGGCAGAAACACACATCAGAGCTTTGGAATTTTACTGCTCACTCCCCCAGACAACCACATTTTCATACAATATACATAAACATTGCTTTGGCACATGAACAGCACAGCCTAAGAGCCAAACTGATGATTGTGTATGTGCGAGGTTCCTAAAGCCCAGCTTGACTTTTAGGAATCAACACAAATACAAAATCCAATTGCTCCAGCGAAGAACACACACTTCACTGCTCCAAAAGGGGGATTTAAAAAAAAAAGCAGCCAAAACCAACCAGCCAAAAAAAACAACCAAACCCTCTTGGCTTGTATAATTTCAATTTCGTATGAGGAGCAATCAGGGAAGAAAACGTCCCTGCGGACTTGCAATCGATTTCCAGAACAAAAGCTCCCATGGGATCTTGAAGGAGGTTCATCTGAAAAACAAAAGATGACCTTCTAGGCCAGTCACAAGAACACATCGCTGCAATCCTACCCCAGCAGGATGGGGACTTATGCGAGAAAGGCTTTGCACATCATTGCCACGTTAGCAGGAGCTGGTGTGAAAGCTGTTCTGGCATTGTCACAGCTTTGTCGCCCGCCTGCCCCAGCCTCTGGGAGCGGCTCTCACACAGCTGCTCGCAGAAAATGTGAGGAAACTGTTGGGAAACTTCAGCCTCACGACAGACACTGAGCTCGCACTTACCTCCCCAGGCATTTCAGAGCAGTAATTATGGGTGGCTTGGGCACACACATGCTTTCCCCTTTCTGAAATGCAATTACAGCTGCAGAGAAGCAGGAGATTTATGGAGGGAACACCAGAAGAATCAATATATCAGCCCAGGTGGAAGACGACCATGATTTTGAGCTGCTGCTGAACTACACTAAACCACCTAAATTAACTTAATTAGGTGTCAAAACAAGTTTACTTGATATATAAGAGATATTTGTTTTAAAAAACCTCTGAGTCCAGTTTAAAAAAGCAGGTTTGGCTCTCAATCAACATAGCTCCTCCGACCAAGTTTTAAAGACTGCATGTACCATGAGACACAGACATTTTATAGCTCATCTCAAAGTTATATTTAGATAACAGGGATTCGGCAATTTACAGACAAAAATCAAATCAGAAATATCAGCCAACTGATTCAAGAGAAAATAAGGAGGCAGTCTAGGTTGAAAGGTGACCTTTACATGCCTGAGCTTCAGTACTGCCACAATTAGCTGTCCACATATCTGGATGGTGACAGCCACTTCGGAAGATATTTTATGTATATAGGTGTGTATATATATAGATACATATATATATATATAGAGATACATATATATATATACATACATACATACATATATGTATATATATGAAGAACTTACTCCATTCCCTCCTTCCCCCTTTTCCATAAGTTTTTCGCTTTAGGGCAACATTTCAAAACACAGTAACTTCTCCAAGCAATTAGTGACCACTCCCACCGCGGTGCGCTCAGTCCTGAAGCCGGTGAGAGATGTGAGTGCAGCTGGAACAGGCACATTGCAAATGGGGTGCCCACAGCATTGCAGCCCATAACAAACACCCCGACAGATCAGGAAAGCACCAGGGCAGCTCCCCACCAGCATCATCAGGGCACAAGGACACCTGAAAAGAAGCATCATTTACAATTTCTATGGTACAGCAGCTCCTATGTCCAACGGAGAAGCAGCTGAAAACATGAGAATGTTATTGCATTCCAGGCTTGGGGATTTAAGCTTAAGTCAGGGAAAAAAACCAGGCCTAATTGTTCTGCTTTTAGAGGTGGCAGGGTCTCACCTGTGCTGTCACACGTGGTTTCAGAGAGGCTGTTATTCATTAGCAGCGCAGACAGAGCGGAGATCTCCTCCTGCTGCAGAGCTGGGGCACAGAGGGTGACGCGCTGCTCAAACACAGGCTGCTCAGGAGGGCTCGGGGTGTGACACACCTACAGCTCCCACAGGGATCCCCCTGATGCAGCCCCGGGCAGGTGACGTTCTCACAGCCAGGGAGACAAACCAGGGTCCTGCCCTGTTTCAGTGGAGGCTTTGCAAAAGGTGTCTCAGGAGCACACGCTCCATGGCTGCATCACGGAGCTGAGTGAGAAAAATCGCCCTTCTCCTCCTCATGGCTCCAGGGAATGTCATCAGAAACGAGCTGTGCCTTGGTTTGGAACTCAAACGGGATGTTGATGCTTAGCATGCTGCCACGCTTGCATCAACACTGCTGCAGACAAAACAAAACTTCTGTGGAACAAAACAAACCATTAGCAGACAAGAGCAATTAGAGAAATGAGAGAGCTAATCATCAGGCGACGACTGGAAGCCAATTCAGTGTTTTTAAGTGCTGCCTCAGGAGAGGGCAGCCTCAGCAAGCAGATGGACCCTGCTCCTCTGCCCTGAGCAGGGAGCACACAAAACCCACCAGGCTCTGTTTCAGGGCCCTCCTGGCCGGCCAAGGTCACAGCCAAAAGGCTGCTCCAATCCTTGCCCAGAGCCTGCTGCTGAGCCCAGGGTCTAGATCCAGGGAGATCCCAGCTGCCAGGGTGGGTTCCCCAAGGTGCCACAGCTGGATCCCAGCTTTCCTCTAGAATAACCCATCCACGATTTCAGGGGCTGAAATAGTTTACAAGGCCGCTCTGAGTTGCTATTTGAAGTACACATTTAAGTAACATGAGTCTCTATTTTTACTCAACACACTCCAGTCATTATAAGGAATACTCCCTTAAGGAGGGAGAAAGCCAGAGGTCCTTCCCTGAGAAACCTGCTCCAAAATCCAGCCCTGGCAGGCAGGAATTGCTCACAGAGCAGCCACCCAACAGACATTCCTTGTGTGCTTCATAAAACCCAACCCTCCGTGCTCCTCTGTGCAGGTGTTTCATCATGTGCTGTTACAGTTCTCAACTCCCCAAATCTTGAAGGAAAGATCATTATGTACAAAGCATCCATAATAATATAGTTATCATTATAGGATATTACAGACTTCATCCTGTTGCTTTACTCTTGCTCTAACAATGAGAAAAATGTCTTTAGTGCTGGGAAGAAGAGTGATAAGATCTGGATACAAACAGCCCCACAGCACAAAAGCTGAGGAACATAAAAGATCAGAAAAATGCCCTAAAATTCCAGAAGAAGTAGAATGCACAGCCCATGAACTAATGCACCTTCCCAGAGGCACATCCTGGGCCCCTCTTCCTCCAGGCAAAGGCAGAGGTCACCTGCAGACCTCCCCAGCTGCACCACCAAGCCAAAGTCCTGCCCTCTCCCACTAGAATGAGCCAATAAACATGAATTAATAAAAACACCAAGGCACAGTACACAGCATTGTTCCACCACTGGTGTTTACCTTTGTGTTGAGCACAAGTAAAGCTCGGGCTTAGATTAGAAAAAGCAACATGAATTTCTTGTCAAAAGCATTTACAGGCATCCCTTTATTTCCTTACAACCATACAGACAACTCAGGCTCCCAGGGTGACACCTGCCCCCTAAAAGCTGCCCCTCTGTGCCTTGCTGAGAGAGCTGCTTCCCCTTCCCCTGCACTGCCCCTTTTTAAGCTGCAATCCAAGCCTTGCTGGTGCTCACAGAAATGATGGAGTGGAAGCTGACACATGTTTAAGCTTTCCTAATTGTCCCCTACGGTCTAGTAAGTATAATTACCAAATAATGCCTGGGAACACAACTGCATCCTTGGCAATTAGGGTGACGGCACAGAAGGGCCACCAGCCCTCCCAGCACCTCCTGCTGCAGGTCCCTGGCCAGCCACATCATCCCAAAACCTCAGCATCCCACAGGTAGAACGGCACCCAACACTCCACCTTCCTTGAACCAGAGCAGCTGCTCGAGATTTTAGGCCATAAAAATAACAAACTGCCAGCATTGTAAGGATCAAGTGCTCAGAGGAAGGATGATGAGCCTGTACAAATGGTTTATTTGCACTTCACGCCCGCTGCTCCCCTGTACAAATGCATCTGGCCAGGTCTGTTCCCCACTGCCCTGAGTTTCACCTGTGGGTCTCATCCCTCAGATCCTGTGGCCCCATCCTGCTCCAGAGCCAGTGCCATGAGATGGAGCTGTGGCAGACAACCACCCTCAACAGCCACAATGCCACAGAACCAAAATGAAGCAGGGCACGAAGCCAGAGAGGACTGCAGAGGAGGTGTTTTAGCCACTGATAAAAATAACAGAGCTCGTGCAGCCTTTCCTCGCTCTCAGATCCCTGCTCTTTCCAGCAATCCTGTACCTGCCCTCAGCAGAATTCCTTCTCAGACAAGAGGCAGTGACATGTCTGCACAGTTCGTCAGCTCTGAGCAACCTGCTCAGCCAGTTCTAAATGAGTTTTGTTTTTAAATCATCTATTTTGGGAAATGTCTCTGCTTCCACTGGGAGGATGGAACACCCACACCAGGCACCTGAAAAACCTGCCAAGAGTGGGCAAGGCTACAGTGGCTCCTGCCCAATGGTGCTGGCATCCTGCAAGAGGTCTGCTGGTGATGGGGGCTCCAGAAACCTGCCCCACCTGCACCCTGGAGTCAGCAGCCAGGTCAGGGTACATTCACCAACAGCTGCAATTATTGTAAACGTGAAGATTGTCTATAAGTATTCCTGGTCAAAAATGGTAGTGTGAGATGACAAGAACTGCAGCATTTTCACAATGATTTTAATTGTATTTTGCCAGGCTGAAGTTAATTTTTATTTGCTATAGCTCAAAAATCTGTCTGCCTCTAAATTGAGGCAGTGAACTCAATCTGAACACAGATTTGCTTGCTCATGGGCACAGATCTTGCAACATCTTAGGAGATCAAAACCTAGAGGCCAAAATAAGTAACTCTATGGAAACAAAGCAATTAAAATTAAGCAGAGATAAATATTTATGTATTTATTTTCTTTTTAAAACCTCCTGTAAGGTCTGTCAGGAACCCTTAAGAGCCATGGGCTGCTCTGCCCCTGCCTCGCTTCAGCTCTTTCAGTGTCTGCACAAGCCCTGGACCTGCTGTCAGCTCAGCTGGGCTCCAGTCCTGCTCCTGAACTCCCACAACTGACTGAAGACTATGAGTGCTTAAGAATTAAACCATTTTGGTAGGAGCCAGGCATCCTCCCACATTTTCAAATAAGAATATACTGAGTACAAACAAATCACAAGTTAATTATAAACCCGGTCATAGCAGCTAAGAAAACACTGGAAGGTAAATATCTGCTCAGGTGAGATAATTCTGCCACAGAGCCAATGTCCTACTCCACAAAAGGCCAGCTCCTATTAACAGGTGAGCATTCCATGGGGTTGTACCTGCCTCTCTTCCCAGGAGCTTCCACCCCCTGACATCACAGCTGCTGCTGGAGTAACGATAAGCCAGAGACTTTTTATACACAAAATGTGAGATATGTTCTTCAAATGACCCTCCAGGAGCTCAGGAGCTCTGAAGGGATGAAATCCAACCACTGGCAATCTGCTGAACAGATAAAATTAAATTAATTAATTAAGATTTTCTCTAAGGACAAGCTCAACGATTTATGGGGGTTCTTGTCAGTTTACCCTTTGCAGCTTTAGGAAACAGCAAGAAAGTGATCTGCTGGGGGGAAAACAAATTTTAAAAAGCAAAAGGACGACTTTGATCATTTCAGCAGTGGACAGCAATATCAAATGATTGTAGCTCACAGCAAATATTAGACCAAAAATATTAGATCTCCTCCTTCCTCCTCCATTGATGGAGCACAATCACAGCTTTCCTCAGTGCTGCTGATGAGGATGGTCATGCCAGGATTTTGTTCACATGTCTTTTGTAAAATCACCTGGAAGGGAGGACACAGTGACTCATGTACTGTCTGCTCTCCTTCCTCTGTGCCCAACGGGTGGGCTGAAGCACAGGACCAACACTTCCCACCTTTTGTACAGCTGCTGCTTCACTCCTCAGACTTTTCTGCCAGTTTTGCTCATTTTGTTTTTGTTACAACTTAAAATTTTAGCAGCAGCTCTCTGGGTCTTGAGCGAATCCGCTCTTATCTTGACATTTTCACCTTCTGCTGGTGAGGTTGTCTGCAAATGTCAGAAGCATCATCACATTCCTAAAGCTCCTACGCTTCGAATCACACCCCATGGACCATCACAGTCCTGCTTTTATCTGAAGTACATTCAACATGTTTGAAGTCTGACAGCACTTCTTGAGGGGCATTACTTCTTTTCAAGATTAAGCATAAGAGAATGTCATGCAAAGACAGATTCTGCAGCAACTTTACTGAGATATAAAATAACCAGAATTAGAAAGTTATACTGCTGTCCAAGCCAAGGCAGAGAGAGAAGCAAGGACACCAGGAGGTGATGCTTCCTCACATCTGAAAGAGTTTGTTGCTCTGGAGTAGGATTCATGGAGAAGCAGTCATAGTGCTGGGACAGTGAGCAGAGTTTGGATTGAGCCTGACTTGGCTCCAGCTCTTACCCAAAGCCCAGAACCACACCGGGCTATGCATTTTGGCCTGGGCAGTGTCTTCTCCTTTGCGCTTTTCATGGCAAGGAAAGCCAAGTCTCTGCAGAAGGAAAACAGGAAATGGGAGTCTGGTTGTGAGAGCCCACCCAGGACATGTTTGTCCCTGAGCACTTGCAGCTCACACAAAAACTTTCTGTTTCTTTTGAATACTTCTCATGGATTCCTCTGGATTCTCAGTAACTGTCTGAGCACTGGAAATAAGTCATGATTCATCATGAAAGCCTCTATTGTTTTTTTCTACTATTTTTCAGCATGCTGCATTTAATAGCACCCATTGGCTCCAAGAGCACTAAGAGAAGCAGCATCCACTACTAGAAGCACTCAGAGAAGTCGAATCACTTGTTTAGGGACATGTGTGGCAGGATGGCTGCAGTATGTCCATTGGAGTCAGCTTCTAGCAGCTCCACAGGGAACAGAACAGAGCCATCAGCTCAGCACAGAGTAAGCTCCACATCCAAGCAATATTCATTAAAATGCCAAGAAGATGAACTCCCCCCCTACTTCCCACAAAATCAACTGTTTGGGGAAATGTATGGCAAACAGCATGAAGCATTTGCAAACTACAGCCCCACTCAGGTGCTGGCAGTGCCTCTGGAAGCTGGAAGAGATTCTGAACATGTACATCAGAGCATTGAGTCATGATCACAGCTTTAATCTAAATTTGTTCAATTGATGTGGCAGATCTGTTCCACACCAAGCTGCCTACGTTTTGATGTGCAAGTGAATAGATTTAGTTCATGTTTCAGTCTTCTAGAAGTCAAAATATTTCTTAGAAACACGGCCCATTTAATTCTGCTTGTTCTTTGCTGCTGGAACACTATTAATATGCATGCTGCTTTTATTTGGATACCTTCCTATCACTCTTCAACTAATTTCTAGTGGGCACCTCTCCAAAACCATAATCCTCCACACAGGCAATTCACTTAAGAGTTGGGCTCAATGATCCTTGCAGGTCCAAATATTCTGTGATTCTGTAATACCTCTACAAACATTTTTTGTGGTCCCAGCCCAGAGAAGGCCAGAGACAGCTTGGACTGCAAAACAGTGATAAAGCATAACGTGGCAAAGATCATCTCCATGCGTTAATTAGCACTGATGAAAAACAAATTTAACATTTTTCAAATCCCTTAAGTGTAACTGGATGAGCTGGACAATGTGTAACTGGAGTGTCTGAATCAACCAAAGCTTCCATCAGAGCTGGTGATGCCACAGCCCAGTGAGGAAGGAGCAGGTACCTGTGCCATCACAGCTGGAGTGGTGTCACCACAGACCTGATCCCAGCAGGAGATCAGCTCATGCTTCCAATGCTGGAAAACCTGCACCTTGCACAGCTCATTCAGTGTTAACAAAGGATGCCTTGGCATCCCTGACAGATCATGTGGCTGGGGCTCAGGTGAGCTATCCCCAGGAAGAGGGAGCATATCCAGATCCCATCAGCTGCACACCAATTCTTTATAAGGACTTCAGAGCTATTCATTAGACAAATCCACAAATGTGCAAAAAGAGCAAACCCATTACTGGCTCTTGCTGGAGACAGGCTGTGATAGCCATCAGACAGGTGCAGGAGCACGATAACTGGATTAGGAGACCCATAAATGCCGCTTGTTGGGATTGGAAGCTCTGTAACAATTTTAAAGGAGAAAGGAAACAATGCCTCAAGGCCATCCGTAGTGCCTGTGAGGAGGGAAAGGCCTTCAAAGCTCAGCACATACTGAAATCCTGGTCAGGCAGAGTCTAAATCATTATCTCCTTGCAGGCACACCGAGAAGGATTTCTCCTCTCACCCATGTCCCTCTCCCACCGGGAAGGTTGGGCAAGTGAATTTGCTCACTGTACTGGAACGAGCATCAACAACAGGACAGTGATCCAACAAAATCCTGCCAGGAATTATTTGCAGACAAAAGTGATCCATCAAGTACAGCCCAGGAAAAAACATATTACCACGCAACAAACATCGTGAGGCCAAAAAGACAAGAAATCAGGAGGTAGAAAAACTAATTGCATGAAGCCTGCTTAATTATTTTTAAGGTTTCAAGAGAAGCCTGACAGAATATAGGCTCAATAGAGCAGACATAGCAGAAATTTCTATCAATCTTATCACAATTCTGCCCTCCTACTAGAGCAGTACAGCTATGAATGCTGACCAGCATCAACTGGCTGATTAAGACACAAATCTCTGTATTAGTAATAAAACAGCAAGTGCCAGAAATAATAGGCACTATGAGCATGTTCAGTTTCAGCTGCAGAATGGAGAAAAAAGAACTTTTATGGTGTCTTGCCAATAAATTCATCTCTGGGGAACCATCAAAACAGTGGATGCCTTTCTGTAAAGCAATCACTGATGGCCTATGAGCAGAGAAAATATCCAGCTCTGCATGACAATGACAGCAGGGCAGGAGCCACAGAGCAGATCCTCAGCAGAGCCTGTGTGGGACAGGCCCCTGTGTCTGACAGGCTGCATGGAGGAGAGGAATTCCAGGAAAAATAAAGAGGGCACAATAGGGAAAGTTAAAGAAAACCAGAGAATATTAAAGAGGAGAGGATGGATAAAAAGAAGGCAAGGCAAAGAAAGGAACAGATGAGAGGAAATTATAAAAATATCCAAACATTGAACCTCTGCAGTGGTCACAGACAAATTCCTGACCTAAGCAGGTTTAGACAGTGAAGCTCAATCAATTAGATCCACATCCAGGTAAAACAAGATTTCAGAAAATCAAGGGCCATTCCTGGCCTTCTTTCCACGCAAAACCAGTGCTACATGGAAGTGCTGTACAAATCCTTCACTCTGCTTCCAGAAGGAAAACCAGAGAAACCCAGCACAGAGCTGGTCCCTTTGCTCCTTTCTGAGGAATATGGGAGGAAGAGGAAATCTCCTTTTGCAGCGTGAGGCGGTAGAATTTTGGAAGCTGTTAAAAACTGCAAGGAGAAGGAAAGACGAAGATGCATGATCTCATAATCCATAGAGAAAAGGCAGCAGAGAAACAAGATTTGGAAAGGGCGGCTCAGGAGAAGGATGCACCACGTGCTCTTCCTGCAAGCAGGAAAAACTGGGAAGCAGAAGTCAAATGCAGCTGCTCTTCATACAGTCCCTTGGACAGCACAGCAGCCAGGCCTGGGCTCTGGTAATTCAGTGATTTACAACCTAAAATCAGAGTCCTAATAGAAAAATAACAGCCTGTCAGTGTAAGTGATGGTGCTTGCAGAAACCTGCCAGCCCCCTGGAGCAGCTGCTCACCACGACCTGCCAAGGAATGGGAATGACCAGGAGAAAACAGGCTGTTCTGCCAGGAGGGATGGGGATTTCTCTGGTTTACAGGTCCTGGACAACGCCCTGGGCAGGATGCTGAGACACCCCCAGCAGTGCTCTCGAGATCAGCAGCACCTGGTACTCCAATGGAAGAAACACAGTTTCTGCTAGAAACAAGAATATCAGTGAAAAATGAGGTGAATGCTGTAAGCACAAGTGGAGAAGGAAGCACAGGGACAACTGATTAAAAACCAAGATCAAATTTTGCCTTTGAAAAGGGGCCAGGCAAGGAGCTCACACCTTACCCATGTACCAAAATGCCTGGAAATTAGTATCTCCCTGTACTAGAGAAAACTGCTTTGCAAACAAAAAACACATTTCTAAAAAGAGCCTCTTTTGACCTTTTCTCCATTCTCTTGCCATGGAGCACAAAGGAGGAGTGGCTGAGGAGCAGCTCTGGCCCTGCAGCACCCTCCCAGGTTTGCTCAGTTCCTAAAAAATCCCAAAACCAACCATGGTTTGAAAGGATCCAGGAGTACAGATTAACAGCAGCAACGGGGGCCCAAAGAAACAATTTAAACAGCCAAATTCTGAATATTTGTGAGTAGCCAAGAATTTGCAAGCCACTCATGGGCTAAAACTCCCCCATATGCGAAGCTTATGTGCAAATAACAAAACAAACACAAAAAATTCCGCAGAGATGACCCAGGTTAATCCCACCATATAATCCCATTTCCCAGCTCCTTCCCTGAAAGCCTTGCACGAATCCCAGGCTGGTCGGAGCACAAACCAAAGCCCAACATTACCACCTGGTGGAAATCCTCTTCTGCTACAGCCACAAGCAGAAAAATCATTAAATTCATTTAGCAGAGTAAAAGAAGCCGGGTTTGGACAGTGGCAGTGTTACACCAATGCTGAGCTCAGTCCTGCACACCAAGGGTCCCCCAGGGGCTGTGGGTTTAAAAAGGACGAGTTTGGCAGCGCAGAAAAACGACTTTTTCAGAGAGAAAGGCAACGAGCCACATGCAAAGCAGCCTCCACATGCCCACGTCACTTCCCTTGAGTCCATCTGTACAGATGCCAGAGAAGATGCACAAGAAGGATTTTTTAGTAAGATAAGGCAAAATTTACAGATAGATAAAGCATGACAGCCACAGAAAGCTCAACATTACCTTATCCACCAGCATCAAGCCCAGCCATTTAGGAGCTGAGGTGCCAGCAATCAGGATTTGGGACTCTTGGAAGCAGTGATTCAACATTCACATCTTTTGGTATTGCAAAATTGTTTGGACAGGAAAACCCCCTGTTGCAGAGACCCCCAATTCCCGGGCACACATTGTTCAGCCTGCATTGCTGAACAGCAGAGCACAGCCCAAAGAGGGAAAACAGGGAGGAAGCAGCAAGGAAAACAGCACAAACAATACAGCTGTAGATAAAAAAGGTCAGGTATCTCTCAATTTTATGGCAGCCCAGATACGGAACCCTGTTTGGGCAGTTTCCAGCATCCTGAACAGCAACTATGGGGCTCTTTGCTGGATCTCATCAGTGTTTGGGAGCTGGTGGATGGCCGAAAACAGCACAGAAGGGGGATGGGAGAACGCAGAGCCAGAGCGGGAAAAAGAGAGAAACGGGAATGAGATGCAAATAAAGAGAGACACAATCAAGGAGTGTGAACTAAAAAAAGAAAGAGGTGGGAAGAAAAGGAAAAGGGAAATTCAAACGGTGGGAAAGTTTGGTATGAGAACATTCTACTTGGAGGGGAGATAATGTTAAAATCCCAGCAGCATGGCCTGATTCCATTGTGCAGTGGAGAAACCCCAGACCCGAGGCAGAGACCTGTCCTGCAGGAGCCTGCCTGTGTGATTTTAATGGGAGCAAAGGAAGCACCACGGATCTTATCAGCGGCTGAACAGGACACAACAAGGCTGAGCTGAGGAATGAACTTTATCTGGTGGCACCAGTTCCCAAGGAACGCCTGCAAAAGAGGAAGGATCTCACAGAATGAAGTTGTGGTTGGAGCCTCAGTGTGTGTTGCTGTGAACGCCTTGCTTTCAGGGGAGGACGGGGAGGAGGGGCCATCTGGTTGAGTCTACTGCTTCTGCTTCCTCAGGAGAGTCCAGTGGGACATAAACAGCATAGGGTGAGTCTGAGGGAAAGCAGAAAACAGGAGGGAATGGAGGGAACCGATCACTGAAGGTGGAGAAAGGAAAAACAGCATTAAAAGCCAAAGGGGAATAGAGGAGCCACAGCATTTCTGTGCATACAGAGGTTTGGGACAGATAGAAGCTGAAGGTGCATCCCTGGCACTGAAGAAAGGCCATGAGAGCAGCAACATTCCCCCAGGATTCCCCACTACACCCCAGGGAGCAGAGGTTGTGTGAGGATCCGTGAGATTCCTGGGGCAGTGCCAGGACTGGGCAGAGCCCAGAGCCACAGAAGGATCACAACCCAGTCCCTGCTCTCCAGAGAGCTTGCCAAGGGTGCAGCCACCATCTCCCAGGGACACAGAACGTGCAGGAACATCAGCAGCAAAGTACAATTCCCATTTTGATATGGGAAGGTACAGGGCCAGGAGAGTGGTAGGAGTGCCACAGATCCACTGTTACCCATATTTACATTATGCCAGTATCTTATGAGCAATAAAAATATCCAAGGACAATTTTACAGACCAGATTCACAGCCCATTTGAGACACAGCCACAATAACAATTTGATACCCTGTCTTACAAGAGGCCTTCAAAGTCCAGCGCTCCTGGAGAGAATCTCTGAAAGATTGTCTCCTGACCAGAGATAAATGCATAGCTGGAAGCCCGGAAGAAAGCTACAAATGGCTGATAAACATAATTTCTGCCATTTTAGATATATTTAATTGTCTCCACATATCATTTAGCAGCAAATAGTAAAAAAATAAATAAACTTATAACCTGTAAAGCACAGGTGAGAAACGAGTGGTGACCTGAAATACTCCATGAGTAAGAAATTTGCTGACTTCCCAGGAGCTGCCAGCATCGCTTTACACCAGGCAATGCTCAGGGCACTGGTTACCCCCCCTCAGGGACCCTTTTCCCAGAAGGGAGGCACAGACTCCCAAAATTCCCCGTGTAAAGGAAGCATTTATGCCTTTGGAGCAGCATCCCACCCATAATCCAAGGCCGTGACACAGCTGTCCCTCCAGCAAAGGAGGAGATCCTGACACATTTGTTGTCACTGATATCAAAGAATTTGGTGCCAGGTCTGCAGAGGGAGATCCCATGACACAGGAGTAGCACCACGGTGGCTTTGCACACCTCAGGCACCCACAGCCATTTCCACAGTATGCAGGGTACTGGATGTGCTGGTAACATCTCCAAATCACAATCCAACTGACAAAGGCAACATTCCTTTGACTTCCAAGAAAAGGACACTGTGCACAGCCCCAGAATAGGCAGAAATTTTTGTAAATATCACAGAATCACAGACTGGTTTGGGTTGGAAGGGACCTTAAACCTCACCTAGTTTCAACCCCCCTGCCATGGGCAGGGACACCTTCCACTATCCCAGGTTGCTCCAAACCCCATCCAATCTGGCCTTGAGCACTTCCAGGAATGCAGCAGCGACAGCTTCTCTAGGCAATAGCTCCACCCAGCAAACTGACATTGCTCAGACCCACATTTTTTTGTGCATTCCTTGATTAATGTCCCCAGGCTGCAGAGAAGAAACAGGTTGCTTTCAGAATTCAGGCAAAGGCTGCCACCATCTGCCTCTCTAGACGTCACTGCCACCTGAAGTGACAAACAGGCTTCCTCATGCCTCTGCTCTTGGCTGAGCTCTGTCCCAAAAGAGCTGCAAGTCAAACGTTTTTCAGTCACAGTAACCTTTAGAGACAAACCAGAAGTTCAAGAAAAACTCCACAAACATTGTTAGCTTGAAGCTCACTAATGCCAAAAAGGAAACAGGAATCAAGGGTCCAATCACACCTCTCCAGAATCCAACCTTGTGATCTTGTGCTCAGCCTAGAGCGTGTCACTCAGCCAGCAGGAACCTGAGTGAGGATGAGATGGTCCTGTTTAAACAGACCCTCCTAGGAAATTAATAAAAATTTGTTTGCTCTCCATCTCAGTTCCTAAAAGGCAGTGATACAAAGGAAAAATATTTCTCTCAGACATTTTCAACCATCAATCCATTACACACTCCCACCACCTTGTGACACTGCCCTGTCCCTGCTGTCTCAGCACCCAGGTGTGCAAACCCTGAAATCTCCTCGAAGGGCTCCACTCTGGATGGAGAAGAGAGAGGTGCAAGACCAAGGAAAAAGCTGGGAGTGGGATGAAGTAGGAGAGGGGATATCTCATATCATCATATTTCACCTCACTGAAGACCTCTATAATCCCTAAAGAATCAGAAATGTTTGGTTTTTGAAGCACAGAATCAAGAATGGAAGTGGAGGAACCTTGCAGCAGAGGGGGGATGCAATCCCACACCTGCCTGTGGTAGAGTTGGAATCTTTATCCTTCTGCTAAATGTCCTCCAAACTTTTGCACTTTCCTTAGAAATTCATGCTCTACTCCTGCCCTGCCTTTATATTAGAAAGGGGGGCAAGTGTTTAATGTGGAATTTAATTCCAAGACTTATGTTATGGACAGAACCAGACTTTTTTTTGCAAGAGGCTCTTACAACTTTAGTCTGCTCCTCCAGCCTCGGTGCAGTCTCTCTCCAGGTTGGATTAACCTCAGTTCTTTCAATCTCCCTGAATAGGCCATTTTACCTCTAAATCCAGGCCCCATGAAGGAGAATAGCTGTCATAACTTATATCCTGATTTGCCTTTGTAACAGGCACAATCTTCTACATTCACAGTCTTATATACAATAGCCAAACCAGACTAGTTAAACCCAAAAGAGAAGTCATTTGAAGGAGTCATTTATCACCAAATCTATTACTTTATAAGAGACATTCCTACATGAGGAAGTGTTTTATTAAGCCAATTCCATCAGGGAGGATGCTCCTGTTTTCTATTTGATGGAGAAATGAATGCTTAAGGAGCAGATACTTTTCCAGGCAGCACAGAGAACCGGTTAAAGTGGAAGACAAATCCCAGCAGCTCTGGGTGCAGGGCCAGAAATTCCCTAGAGTCAACTTGGCTTTCCAACTTGGGATCCCTGCTTCTGAATTTGGGTTGCACATAGTCCAGACCCTTCCTGCAGGACAGACAGTGATGTCCTGTGCACAGCACCAAAGGGAGCAGAATTAATTACTGAGGTTCTGTAGTGCTGACAGGAGGAACTACAGAAGATGGCTATGAAAATAAACACTGCCTACCCCTGGTAACAAATGGTGCTCCTTTTCTTACTTTCTTTTTTCTTTTAATACATCAGGAAATTACTTTTGCAACTGCTACTCCTTCAGCTTCATCTTTCATCCCAGAGGACTGTGTCATTACCCAGGCTGTGAAGCATCACAGTCAATGTCAGCCTCATCAACATCTCTATTGTTAATATTATCTATAATTTCTTTCATTGCCTGCAGAACCCATTCAAACCTGTGAAAACAAGCATTGCAAATTCAGACCTAGACTTAACCACATAATTCATAACTGAGGAAAAAAGATCATAAACATGGCAGGCTGTAATAGATGTATCAAAAGAGAACCCCAAAAGAACCCTGCAGCACACTTCCAGAATTTCCAAACCATTTATTAGAAGCCTGAATGGTGCAGTTCGTGGCCATTACACACCTAGACAGGTACGACAAACAGTTATTTTTAAATTGGCTATTTGGACATGCTGCTTTCCAGTTTGCAGACATATCTGCAGTGATTTTGCACAGAGAACAAACCACTATGTAACTCTGAAGTATTAAACTTGCATTGTGATTACCACTTACTAATCAAAACTTTCCTAAATTGGTCAAAAGGGAATCACAGGTTGCAGCTGTTATCTTGCCTTACCTGCTGGAAGCCTCGAGCATGAATGCTATTGCCTTTAAATATTGAATGTTTGAAGGAGGAAGCGAAGGAACATTTTTCATAAGAAGCATATCATAAATTAGGAGGAGAGGAAATTTGTTTCATCAGGTATTTCCAGAGATGTTTCCCAGCCAGTTGGTTGTTTACTGTAAGTGATCAGAAATAGTATCTTCCTCTTGTTGAGCACGAGAGGTATCTGTGAAAGGCAGTCACTGACCTCTGAGAGTTTCCTTGACTAAAAACCACTCTGATTCCTGAATGGATCACATGGAGCTTTGACAGCACATGGAATCTCATCACTATATCCTGCAGAAAGGGAGGAACAGGGGCAGTACAGTAAATGTACTGAAAACAGCTTCTAGTTGTGCCAGGGGAGGTTTAGGTTGGATATTAGGGGGAATTTCTTCCCTGACAGGGTGGTCGGGCACTGGCACAGGTGGCTCAGGGCAGTGGTGGAGTCCGCATCCCTGGAGGGACTTAAAAACCATGTGGATGTGGCACTTAGGGACATAGTTTAGTGGTGGCCTTGGCAGTGCTGGAGGGACAATCGGACTCAAAGATCCTGGAGGGCTTTTCCAACCCAAACGATTCAGTGATTTTTACAAGGTCAACTCTTTCTGACACTCTCTCTGAGGAACGGCCTCTGCTTGCAAAGCTTTACCACCCCTGGCAACCCCTCACAGCTCCTGCCAGCGTGAAGATGCTCTACACAGATCAGCCTTACCTGAAACATAAGGAAACCAGTTACCACCAGCTCTTCGTGTCCTACCTTGCAGCAGTGTCAGAGGGAGATGGTTGTCACTTCCTGTGGTGCCACTCACCCTTGCAGCAGCACATTCCATCTGTTCCCACCTCCCTGCGCATCCGCAGCTCACAGGGAGACAGCTCCAGGGTGGTTGCCCCACCTCCCACCCTGCTCTGGGGCTTCATCCTCACCCTAACAGCCACTGCCACAAACCTCTCTGGCCATTTCCCTCCCCACTCTCCCAGAAAGCCCTTCCTTGAGAGAAAAGCCAAGATTAAACACAGGTTTATATTCAGGTCTTGGAAACGGACCCACCTCCACCATCCCTCATTTTAATCTCATCTGCTCATCACTCCATAAATATCAACCTGCAGAGCTTTGGACATGTTGAGATTTATATCCATGCTGTTCCCTGAGATTTAATGCCTCCTGAATGTCCATTCATCCTTATGCATCCCCTGGGGACAAAATCAGAGTCAGAGAAGATTGACAGGCAACCATTTTATGAAACATTTTCAAGAGGAAAATGTCTGCAAAACATCTGTTGGACTTGAAAACAAAAATTACACCAGTTTCTGTGTCCTACAGCTCTGACAGGTCAGACAAAAACATTTTTTATATATAAATGTATATATACATTTATATATAAATAATATAAATGTATACAACATAGCTATATATATTTAATATTATTGTATGTTGTCATGCTGTTTCAATATTTACATATTGTTTAAATAAATACTTATACATATAATAATATATATCAAAGTTAAATATATATTATTTAAAGGCCATAGTTCACAAAGCCAGCCAGCTGTGTTGAAAAAGAGAAGAGTCATTTTTACATGGAGTGGCCTTTGCCTCCTCAAAGCTGAGGTTGCCTTCTGAAAACTTCCTTTTTGGTCTTACAAGTTTTGGTTTAGTTTTAATTTGTTCCTTCTCTATCAAAAAGAAAAGGGAAACAAACATTTTTTTGGAAGATAAAGACTGTCTTATTGACAGTTTAAGTCTGCACAGCCTCAAAAAGACCATTTTTTTCCAGAGAGCCTGATTCTTCAGCTTAACAGGTGTTACTCAAAAGAGAAACCCCATTTGTTTTCCCTTTCTTTCCCTGGACTTTGCCCATATCAAACCCAGCTCCCTTCCTGCAGCACAGCAGGAGCCCACCGAGCTGCCCAGTGCCTGTGCACCCATCCCTTCTCTTCAGCCACACAACAGTGCACTCCTCCTTCCCTTCCTCAGGGCTGGTTCCCCACACCAGACGCCTTTGCAGTTTTCCCTGTACCACTTCACAGCGTGATTTTGTTCTTACGCATTTATCCCCTTCCTCTATCACTGCAACCTTCTCAAATTGCTACTCCCACACTCTCCCACCACGTTCTCTGGTCATACATTTCACATCCTTCCTTCCACTCACTCCAGGCCCACTAACTCTCCAAACGGGATTTCTGTGAGGAACCAACAGCCACAGCCACATCTCACCCCAAGTGATCTCATCTACCAGGTCATCCAGGTCTCCTTCCTGCAGATCATGCTTTGGATTTGCTCCCTGCATTCCGAGCACCACCAGAGCAGTGCTGCGCTCCCTCCACCCACTGCCATTTCACATCCCAATTAACCAAAGTGGTTATTATGAATCTGTAATGGCTCCATCTCGCCTCACTCTCTCTGCATTACAAGATCAGTAATTCCTCAGCTATCCTGACACAAATTCCCTCTCCTCTGCCAGTAACCTGCAATAACAGCCCACATTATTATCCCCTTTTTCTTGTACTAGTGCCGGATTAGAGGCACAGGGTGTGCACCATCAGACTGGCCTGAAATCTATGGTACAACCCTTTGAGTTTACACAACAATTTAAAAAAATACCTTTCCCTTGTGAGCAGCAGATTGCAGCCTTATCCTTGACAAGATGCCCTCAACTCCCACCCCTGAGCCTGTTCCTGTGAAAGGACATTCCACTGGGCAGCCTACGAGATGACTGAGTGCTCAAGCAGCCACATAAAACCATGATATGATATGACAAGAAGAAAGTTTCTGGCCTTTATTTGAAGGCTTTTACCAGTTACAGTAAGAATTGTCATTGCAAACCAGGAATTTTTTAAAAAATGAATAATAAAAGTTAAAAAAAACATCCACGAGTCCACCTGCAAGTAAGACATGTTGGTACACAAAGGAGACATGAGCTTTTGCTTCTTCCATTCTGTTTGCTTTTCAAAGAACTGACAGAACTAAGATACTAGGAAAGGTTGGATGCTATCAGAATCATTCCAACAGCTGAGCATTTAACAGCAGATACTGTACCAGGGTAACAGAGTAGCTATGTTAAGTCTATGGGTTTGAGTTGAGCTTATTGTAATTTGCTTCCCAAAAAGGACATTAAAAACCAGATTATGCCAAGATGATATAATGGAGCCGTAAGTTGGCTACACGAGTTTGTCCCCATTCTATCTATAACTTATCTTGGTAGCAAAGAAGTGATGTAAGCACCTGGAAATCTGAGCAGTGTGTGACTGACCAGATTGCCACAGCAATTCAGCTTTACAATGCACGTCCACCATGACCACACATCCATCGGCCTCCCAAGGCACACCAGCAGGAATTCTGACCCAGCCTTCTCTTAGCAGGAAAGGCCATTTACTTGCTTTGACCAAAATCAACCCATCTGATGACCTGTTGCTTCCCAGTTCCACACATGCAATCCTCTTGGAAAGAGACTTGAAGCAACCAGGTCCCAGTGCACAACTTCGACTTCCCAAAAGTCATCTGCACCTTCCTGCACACATCCTGCTGCCACCTTTTGCTTTGAGTTGCTGGAAAAATGGAATATTTAGAGTCGAAAAAAATATGCTTCCGACTTCAAAGCAAGGAAGTAATGGGAAAGAAGATTTTATGTGCATCAAACCCCGGGTCTACGTCCATGCTTCTGCAGTCCAGCCCCAGCTGTGCCACACCAGCAGGCAGTGCCAGCAGTGCCTGTTCTCCACAGTAAGGCACCCACAGAGCCCTCAGGGGCAGGGAGGGTGTTCCCCAGCACGGGAGCAGCCCTGCAGGGATCACTTCCCATTCCAAGCTCAGATACATCCCATGAGCACTTCTCTGCAGATGCTGGTCTGTGCACACAGCTGTGACAGGAACATTTGAGCTCATCTAAGAAACGCAGTTCAAATCAAACACAACAACTCAGTTTACAGTCAGTCTGCTCACAGAGCCTGCTGACAGAAACAATTTACATCTCGCTTGCTTGTAACTCATAACCAGTGTTTTAGAAGTTTCAAAACACATTAAACACACGTAAAATCATGTGACAGCATTCCTGTAACACATCCCTGTTCCTACACCAAGAGGAGGAGGAGGAAGTCAACACCACACTCACATCCCATTGACTTGTGGGAGGGAAAATAAAATAAAAAAACCCAAAACAATAAAACTGTTTGCGCCAGCACACTCCAAAGTTCCAAGACTACTGCTACTGAGGTTAGCAATGCCTGGGGCTGGGGAATGGAAGCTGAAATTCCAGGTCCTGCAAGCTTCACCATGAAACTACCACGGGCTTCAGCTCTGCCTAATCGTATCTGAAAGCATGAGAGACTCCAGCAGACATGACACTCTTGAAATACAGAACTTTATTTAGAAACTGCTTAAAATAGAAAAACCCTGTCAAGAAAAATCCAAGTCAAATATGATTTCTCAGGAATATGGAGTTTTAGGGCAACAAAAGTCTAAAAGGCCACAAGAGAAATAGCACCACTGCAATTTTAAACAATGGCTAGATACTTGCATTTTTGGCATTCACTGAATTTGGGTTTTTCTCTGAACTTCACAAAGATTCATGCACTACACAATTACCATAAAATGCTCTCCTACACACATTTTAGGACAAGCTACCACCAGAAACAAATGAATACAAGCACAACAGGACTGATCAATCTCAGTAGTGAAGGGGGGTCAGAAGTCTTGCAGGATCTTGCCAAACACAACAGTAATGAGGGGCATGATAGCAAAAAAGGACAGTTAAGGAAAGTATTTTAAATATTAATATTTAAGTTAGTCTCAGTACTGTATTTTCTGCAATAACATTAGCTCTGTTAGCCAGCATCTTTTAGTTTTTACCCCAGAAGAATACTGAACTGGCAAGTGTTATTACTAATATGCCCTGGTTCAAAGGGAGGGGGGAGGGAAGAAGGCAGACAGAAAAATATCATCCTCATATGCTCAATTCACTTTCATTCCAAGCCAGTTGCACAGTGCAAGTCCTGCTACAACTATTGGGCGTGATCAGCATTCCTTGGGATGGGAAAAGGGAAAAGTGAGAGAACAGAAGGGATTCCAACAGGAATGAAAATAAACAGAACAAATAAAAACAAGAGCCAGGAAGGAAAATCACTTCTGAAGGACATTTTAGGCAGTAAGACTGTGTGCCCTTTGCTTTGTTTTGCTTTTCTTACAGAAAACACAGTACGTTTTGGCAAAGCCACAATGCCACAGAAAAAGGCTTCAGTACTCTTCAAGGTAATTTATGTGTCTCAGCTGTTCATACTCCCTCTAATCTTGTGACAGGCAACGTTAAGGCCCATTTCATCGAGAACTAATCACTTAGTAAGCAGCTTTACATAGGAATGGAGTTTTGTTTTAATAGCCCCTTTTGAGCACTTGCTGACACAGTGAGACTGCCACGCAAGGCCTCTCGGACAGCAGTGAATGGAGTTAAACAAACGTCTACCCCAATATGAAGCACATAAAATCTCCCATCACATTACTTCAATTTGGCATATGGAAGCATATTTTAAATACTCTTAAGGCATTTATTATAATTTCTGTTCTGCGATTTCACATTAACTCAATCTTTCTGTGAGTCAGAGTCTTTAATTTCTCTACTGCACACCGCCTTAGATACAAAAAGAGTCTTCCCACAAACCAGTGTTTTACCAGCAAACCATTCTGCAACGAGTTCCAAATATTCAGCCTCTTGCTCCCTAAATATACCACCTCGATGTGAATACTGCTCTGCTACAGCGTGAGAAAGAGCTCCTAACTCAAACCCACTGTAAAAGTGAAACTTCCGCAAAGTGCACTTTAAGAAGAGGTACTTTTTGCTTATGAAAAGAAACCAGTGAGTCCTCTAAGAATAAAGTGGAGTATTTTACAGTTAAGCACATGATCTGGGGCAAAGAATTCTGATGTTGCTGCTCTGCTGGTACAGTATGTGGTCTGTTAATACTCTTCTTGTTCCTCCTGCGGTGCTCCTTCGTCAGGTATCACAAAGCCTTCCTGAAGGGGAAGAAAACAAGTGCTTTAATGAAAATCTGATGTCAAACCAGTTCCTGGCTCTCTTTTTTTTACCTCTGTAGGCTTTTTTTTTCCCCCTCTTACTTCAGGTAAGACACCCTTAAGTCACTGTTTACAGTGTCAAGATGTATTACCAGAAGTATTTTCCTCATCTTTGATCTATTTGTTACATACTACTCATGAAAGGTCTACCTTGTTTGCTGCCTGACTATAATTAAGTTATCTGCTCCTTTATTACAGGAAAAAGCCAGGCTATAAACCTCATGGAGAAAAAAAAAAAGTAGAGCTAGAGGGAGCCCTGGAAAACAAACCAGCTTCCAATTTCAAGGGCAGGGAAGAACTGTGCAACCCAACTTATAACAGATTACTTACATCTGTGGCATAAAGAATTTCCACAATCCTCTGCAACACTGGATCATTCTCCCCTTCATTCTCCTGGCAGATCAATTCAATGTTCCTCAATTTGCCAAAGTAGAAGTCTCTCTCCTTCTCCAGATCTTCAACAGTAAGTTTCAATACATTGATCTGCCAAGGGGCATCAATAGTAATTTATCCACCAGAGACAGAATTCAGTAGGATCTATGCAAAAGGGGCATCCCAAAAGTTCTCAGAAGGGTGTTGATATGCAAAGCACTTCAGCAGTAACCAAGATATGGGGGGAGGGGGGACTGTGAGAGGAGGCAAAGGGCCATCTCTCAAATTTTAATATTACTGCCACGAGAAACATCCAGTCCAACCCACACAAATCCACTTGGAAAGACTAAAGGCTGATTCCATGAAGTAGGTAAAGCACTGCCTGCCTGCAGCTCTCTCTGCTCACACATTCTTTCACGACAACTCTCGTGCTGACAGCAGGTTCAGTTGTGTTGCACTCCGGATTTCAGTGAAGGAGCAGCTGCTCATAGTTCCATTGGAATGCTGTGAGAGCTGCAACACAGCTGTGGGAATACTTACAAACCCTGCTATGTGTGACACAGCCCACACTGGGGTGAAATGTCTGGGCACTTGTGCGCTACAGGAGGGGTTTTGCTTCCATCAGGAGAGCAAGACCATTATAACGAAGGGTTCCAATTAAGTGATTTTAAATGAGCTGATTCAGGTAGTTTTCTTCCATCTGCCTGACCCAGACATTCTGTGGTATTGGAAAAACAAACCTGCACATAACTCTTATCAAGCAGAGGTCAGTCACAGGGCTGTCCTGTACACACCTGCTCAATCAATCCTGCCGATTCATCGTCTCCTCCACCCTTTTTGCCCATCCCAGGCCCAGCTTTGGGACCTGCTGGGGTCCTCTGTGCAACGATGGGCCTCTGTGGGGCTGCAAGATCAATTCACCAATTAATTCAAATTAATTCTCCCTCCTATAAAGGTACTATCCCCCCTCCAAACATGCTTAGGCATGAAAGAGTTTGAAGATGTGTCCCTTCCTTGACTCCATGTAACATGTCCTTTCTTTTTGGCACACTTGGCACCAATCCTTGCCATTTTCTCTTTTAGAGAACACTGTTCTTTCTGTAGCCTCCAGACACCCGGGTACTAGAGCAGCCTCAGTGTTTGAACCTGGCATCTCTGAAACAAGATGCAAAATACTATAATCCCATACACTGATTTTAAATAGCAACCCAGTCTCCATTTCCCCAGAGTTTCTCATGATCTAGATAATCTTTTAACTATTTTCTCTACCTGCACTGCCAGTACCGAGAGATTTCCTGGTTTTGTTCACAACTGGGGTAACAAGGTTTGGTGCTATTGTGTCTTGGCCTTGTCGAGCAGCAACAGGATCATACTCCTTCCCGTCATAGTTTGCATCAAAAAATTTTTTGAACCACTGAACAAATTCAAAGTTGTCTTGAAATTTTCCTTTCACTAGTTTGTCCACGGGAATTATCTGAAGCGGAGGGAAAAAGAAAAAAAAAAATAGTCAGACTCATATTAAGGGTAAAGAACCTCTATGGGTTTTTATATAAAGTTTTAAAGTTAATGCACTCAGAAGATATGGAAATTTAATTCTTGTCCAGTCTAGGGAAAATCCCCCTTGACCACAGCTATGTCAAATAACAGGACTTTTGTAATTATTGGAATGAAAAACAAATCATGCTTTGCCTTTAAGGGTCCAAATAATTTTAAATAATTCTGCAGCAAAGTATCTGCTAGACCAAGCTTACAGACAAAACTTCTTCCTGTTCATGTGAAGCTGGCTGTGATGAATCCGAACTGATGACCAACTCCACAGCCTGCCAACACCAGAACTGCTACAAGAGCTACACATAACTGTTATATCAGACCCCAGCTTCTCTGGGATGAGGTGTATAACTAGAGATTATTAAAAAGATGCAGAAAATAGTGAAGTTTTGTTTGTAAGAAAATTTTTTTTCATAAGGACCATATTCCAAATGACCATTTTGCATTTGGAAGCCAGGCTGGTTGTCCAGATGGGCTGTGTGGACAGACTGCACAAGCCACTGTCCCCAAGCAGAGATTGACTCTGCTGGAGCTGCCAGCCATGGAATGAGACGTCTTCTTAAAGAAGGAAAAAAGCTTCAACACTGAATGTTCTGCATCCTACCAAACATGCTATCTGTAACTATTACCTGAATAAATCCCCCTTCCATCAGCAGAACTGTCGTTCCATCTAAACAAGCTTTTTCACAATTTCATTTTCACTAGCTAAAAATCACGTATTTTAATATCTGGAGGCATTTAAAAGCCATGTAGATGTGGCACTTGGGGACATGATTTAGTGGTGGGCTTGGCAGTGCTGAGGAAACAGCTGGAGTTGATGGTCTCAGAAAGGTTTTCCAACCTTAACAATTACATAATTCTATACACTTGTAAAGAGGAATTTAGAATCCTTAGAACTATCAGAGCAGGAGGTTACGGGAACATACCTCCTACAAAGATGGTCCAAAGAGGAAGCTCAAGAAAACCTGATCTCACAGAAATTTCAATATTATTTTGTGCCACATAAGTTGCACAGAATTAAAAGGGTAACATTCATCTCATCATTAAGAATTGGAAACCTGACCTTGGCTGGAGTAAAGCAAAATGTGTCCTAACTGATCTGAGGATCCCAAGGCAAACCAAAACAAAAAGTTTTGAGATTTACAAACCAAAATCAAACTCTGTTCCCAGATTTATTCCATTCTAAATCCAAAAGCTCATCCCATCTACATTAACATTAAAAGCAGAGAGTCAGTTATTGCCCAGCTTACTTTGTCAACACCCATTCGTTTAAAACCTGCTTGTAGAACCTTGAAGTTTTGAATGTACTCATGTTCCAATTTTGCTTGAAACTTCACTTTCTTGAGTGCTACAGAACCTGGGAAGAGCATGTCCATGAACTGGCAGTATGCAGCACCTGCCAAAACGAAAAGAACACAAATCCTGGGATGAATTAAGTCAGCTCAGCTCACTAACCTTCATGAGTTTCTTTCCAGTCAGGTCAGCAAACTGACCTGACTCACTCCTTCATCACACAAGCCCTTTAAAGGCAACAAAGGCAAGAAAACGGGAATCTTCAGGCTCCTTTTCAGTGCAGCATGGCCATAAATAAGCTTAAAGGAGCTGGAGAACCAAACTTCTGGGCTCATGACTTGAACTCTTATGAATAAGAACAAACCTGCCTCCATAATTCCAAGAGGAAAAAAAAAAACCTAATGAAAAACCTGACTTTCTTTTCTTCATGGATATCAGTACAGATCTGAGATGTTACATGTGTCTAACAGGCACATAATCTCTTAACAATACTAATAGAACTAAATCAGAAAAAGCATTGTTTTAAAAATCATATTTAACCATTACTGAAATAGTAATACATTTACCTCCTACAAACAGGACCTATACACAATTCAAGGTGCTCTCCAAGATAAGAGGCCAATTAAGCTGAATTATATTTAAAGCAGGCCTTAATCAAATAACCAAAAAAAGATAAGTGTTTCTTCCTATTAATTTTAAATCCTTCATGTCCTCCAATTCAGCACTTGCTGTAGTAAGAGGAAAAGAGAGATTCAGTTCTGCCACAGAGGAAAACCACCTCCATATTTGTAGACTATACATACACAGTAAAAAAAAACCCTATTTTTTAAACTAGATCCTCACTCTGCAGTGCTGATACACAACTATGTGCCACTGAAAGCACAAGCACAACATTCAGAGCATTATTCCCACACCAACACGAATGAATTAAGGAGTAATGGGAACCCTAACCTAAACCATCTAACAGCTACACAACAAGCTTTTGGGAGCTATCTGAAGGCCAAGAAGGAATATAGAAGAGCATTGCCCTAAACGACTCTGTTCATCTCAACCACATCCTATAACTGCTCACTCTCTATTAAGATACTTTGCAGGCGCTCCCACTTTCACCTGCTACCAGAAGACTGATGTCATGCACTGGTGCAAATTAAAAATAAAAACAACAAACCAACTCTTGCTGTTGCTCTCCACTGTGTCTCAGTTCACTTGCTGCAGACCTCCAATCCCAACTCAAACACAGAGGACTTGCCAGAAACCAGGGTTTGCTCACTACTGGCAGTCGGAGCGATAAGCGTGATAAAAACAGAGGGATCACAGCGAAGTCAAAGGGCAGCTTTTGTGCATTTATGCAACCTCAAACTGCTGCTGTCACTGCTGCCCTTGCCAAAGACAGCAAAACAAGCTTGGGAACTCCTGCTTCCACAGGACTATGACAGCAAAAGCCACTTCATCCCTGCTGAGGCACAAAGCATTATTGCAGATGCAGAAAAGGAATGTTACTCAGGACATACCACATCAACAGCTCTCAGTCTTTTCCCAAAAACACATGAGCTGAAATTCTGCAGAGCCAGTACTAAATATCCTCACTTCAACACAGAGCTCTCACAGCATTCAAGACTCACACCAATCCCATGCAAATCAATCCTGCATACGAAAGGGTTTAACCTGCCTGAGAGCAGACAGTGCTTATCACGTCACTTCCTCCTGTGGTCCTAGGTCTTTAGTTCCCTCACCCTTACAGTTTTTGTCCATCATTTCACTAGACAAAAGCCACTACAAATACCTCTCAAATGTCTACTGCGAGTCCCTTGCTTCTCTGTCATCTTTGGGATTGTTTCTTCTATAGACTCAGCCACAGCCTGTGTTGACAGTCTAAGACTCACTTTTAATTTATTCCTCCTTTTATTCCACCTCCAATTTCCCCATCTTTCCTTCCATGAGCAACACTTTATCTTAAAGTCACTGTATGAGCCACACTTCCACTTTTTACCGAGCGCCTGTTGTAGTTATCCAAATTATCTTGTACCCAGGCTGCATTCTTAGCCTTGGGTTTTTTTCAGCTCTTATTCCACAGACTATTATCTTTTATCTGTTCTTACAAGCCTCCTCCTCCCACACACTCCTCCCTATGATGACACTTGACTCCATTTCTGTACCACAGTCACTTCCCTTTTCCTGACTACGACTGTACATGAGACTCATCTGTGCTGAAGTCGGTTTAAGTCCAGGTGAGCTGGGCTGACATAGACTGGACGTGCTCCAGGACCAAGAGGAGTTGTAAAGTCCTGCAGATGACCCCACGAGTCACTGCTTTGCCTTCCTCACACTCCAATACTCTTCCAGAACAAATCACAATTGTTTTTGCTAGTTACACTTATAACACTTACCTATCCACGCAGACTAAACGCTTAATTCCTCATGGGAAAACACCCTCTTCCTCAGAGGCTTTTTTTCACATTAACACCCATTCCTTATAGCATCTATGCTGTAGTGAGTCATGAGAACGTGCCTTTTCATTACACCGACATTATTAACAACCACTTCAATAACACTCTGACCATAACTGGATCGTAACACTGACCACGAATCTGTTCACACCAGGAACTAAGCCAGGAACACAGCTACAGCAGGGCAGCACAGAGGGTGCAGCTGCACCTCTAGAGAACCAGGGTGCACACCCCACGTGGAACTGCCCTCGGGGTGAACCCCCTTACCTGAGCACAGCTGTTCAATCTTGGTCAGCGTCAGCTGCAGAGACTCATTGATCCACGCCAGCATGTCATGTCGGCTCAAGTTATCGCTGGTCACTGAAGTAGAATACACATTCACTGCCATTTTCTGAAAGACAGAACCAGAGGTGTGAGTGCCACAGACGCCGGGCTGCGGTGGAGCCGCTTCCTTTTGAGCCTTCCCGACCCATCAGCGAATGAATCGCGACGCAACTGCGGGCTGCCAACAGCTGGGAGGACCCTCCCGCACCACGACTGCAAAGGGCTCGGCTTGGGGACTTCTGACGAAAAATTAGCACTGAGGCGCTCACGTGGGAGCCGCTGAAAGGAATCACGGCTGCGGCAAGTTACCCATCCCTCTCCCCCGCGCCACCGGGAACGGCTGAAACACTTCCTGCCCGGCCACGGTATCTCCGGGGATCAATACCGAGCGCCCGGTCCCCGCCCAGCCCCGCCGGCACAAAGCGGAGCCGCCGGTGCAGCTGCTGCCGGGCAGGGCCGTCCGCACCGCGGGCGGGGCTCGGCCCGCTCTCCCACCCCCCCCACTCCTCACCACCCTCCGCCGGCCCCTTCACCCCGCCACCCCCGGTCCCCGCCGCACCTCCGCCCGCCGAGGGGCGCGGCCCGGCCCTGCAGGCCTCGCGTCAGTCCCCTCACGGCGGCGGCGCCCCGCCGGGCCGCTCCCCGAGCCCGGGGCCCTCCCCGCTCCCGCCCGGCG
>NW_024580668.1:7668220-7722237 GCF_017639235.1 Corvus kubaryi | reverse complement strand
GGCCCCGACCCCGGCACAGCCCGGCCCTGGCCCCGGCACAGCCCGGCCCTGGCCCCGACCCCCGGCACAGCCCGGCCCTGAGCCCCCGGGACGGCCGGAAACAGACCCCCGGCACAACCCGACCCTGCACGGCTCCACCTCTCCTGGCACACCAGCACCGACCACTTTGGTGGCACCGGTGTCATCTCAGCGGCAGCAGGAAAGGGGCAGCTCGGCTCCCTGGCTGTGCCCTTCCTCCCAGTGTGAACCCCCTTTATTTACCCAATAAGACTGTCCAGCCATACAGAAATACTCATTTTTTAATCAGTCATGATAAATGGTAAACTGTCGACATATTTTTTCCCACATGGAAAACCAGTGAAATCATGTGGACACGGCAGAGTTGTGAGTTCCCACATTCCAGATACAAAAAATGTGAAATGTGTTAAAAAGACATACATTTCTCTCATTTTTAAAAGATCATATAAAAACCCGCAACATGTTCAACATTAAAAATCCTTAACCTAAAAAATAGCACCAGGGAGAGTTAGAAACCTTTTAAAAGTATTACAAAGGAATTTCTGAGATCCCCCTCCCTTAACAACATGTTATAAACTCATAATAAACGGCAGCTCTTACAGGGAAAAACATTTCAAGGAAGACTTGTCTACTACAATTCTCATCAAGTGAGCTTAATGCCAAGACAATTCTCATTCCTCTTTTATCTTTGTTTACTTTCCCCAAGTCCTTTTTTTCCCCTCATCTATTTGTTTTCCTTTTGATTAGATAGGAAAGGATGTGAGATCTGGAGTATAAGATCAGGGATGCCGTGGGTGGAGTGGAGGGCACGTGTTCACCCAGTTTGGAAAAATCAAACCCATCAGACCGGAGGATGGCTGTCACCCTGAGCCCCTGCACCGGATGGTTGTTCACCCTCAGGGCCCATGCTGGGCTCCAAACAGGGACTGCAAGGACCTGGGATGAGGAATTAGTGTTGTGGCTGGGATCCAGCTGGAGATAAAGATCACAGATTGGTGAGGGGTCCAAAAGCAGCTGGTGCAGCACTGGTGATGCCAAGGCTTCCTAAACACCTCCAGCACGCACAGAACCCACTCTGCCATCTTCCCAGTCCAGGGGCTGGTGACAAGAGGGTGCCACATGTCCCCAAGCACTTGTCAAGCATTGGAGGTGCCAGCAGTGACATGGACCAGCCTGACTGGCTTTCTCCAGAGTTTTCTTAACTAAGGCGCGTGGCTTGAACAAGTCACAGAGAATGAACCCCAAGGACTTCTCTCTAAAGAGTAATGTCCAGGTTAAAACAGGAAAAAAAGCCTTTAAACTACCCGGGCTTCCCTTGCAGTCCATTTCCAAGCACAGCCTTGGACTGGATATCAAGAGAAGATGGTCCTCAGAGCTGGAGAGGAAAACTGCACACAAGGGTGGAAAATGGGAGCTGCTGTCCTCCACCACCAGGACAGGGGTGCCAGAGAGGTAGAAGGAGCTGGGAGAGAAGCTCTTCCCAGTGATGCTGTCCAGCACCTCACAAGACAGCAAGGCAGCCTGGCATCGACGGGGTGGAGGGTTGGCCCATGGTTTGAACCCAAATAATTTTGAGAAGGCGCCCAAGGGCTCTTCCAGAGCCAGGTGACAGGTGAACAGCAGAGGTAGGGGAGGACAGAGGAACCAAGGGGGGAGTCGTTTCAGTGCATTGAAATGTGCATTGGAATTCAGAATCCCCAGCGACGCCTGCTGGAACAGTAGCCCAGTGGCTACGGAAAACCTGGTGGAAATGGACACAGGCACCTGCACCTTCCCAGTGGCCACAGGCTCAACATGCCCTGGACTTCATGGACAGCATGATAATCACTCTGGCAAAGCTGGGGAGTAGAGGAAGGCAATCAAAAGTGAGCACAGTGGTGGCCAAGGAGCTCCCAGTTTGGGGTTACAGCCCCAGGAGACCCCAGGGAGCTGCCAGGCTGGGGCTGAGCACACAAGCACCAGCAGCATCCCACCTCTGTGCACAGGGATGCACAGGGAGATGGGAACACAGGAGAGGAGAGGTACAGCCCCTGCCTGCAGACCCCCAAGACCCCCCAGCAGTGACAGTGCTTTCCTGCCTCACTGTCCCATTCCCCCTGCACACAGCATGAGATGGGCACAGGAAAGAGCAGTGCTGCACTCCTGGTCCCTGCACCCCGCAAGGGTCGGGTGGGATTTTCCCTGGAAGGAACGCCCTGCCACCACTGCTCGGGTTCAGGACATCCTACATGACATTTGGGGGGCTGAGATTTGAGGGTGCCATTGACCACTACACTGTCCTTCCCGCTGACCATACCACATTCGTTTGGGAAATGGATGCTCCAAGAACATTTTCCTTTACAGACCCTGGAGCCCAAATCCTCCCTGCTCCAGTTGCTGTGTAAGCTTTCAAACCATTCAGCAGGATTTTAAAATGTAAGGAAAGGTTTTAGATGCTTTAAAAAGTAGTGAATATTTGTAAACTACAACCAAACATATAAAACAGTATTTCTTTAGTTCTAGCTAGAAAAGTAATTCTATCACCTCACAGTTCAGTTTCAGCTACATTCAGGTCTAGGAATCTCCACATTCTTATGTAATGCCTTAAAGCAGCAGTAGACATTAAAACAACAAAATTAAATTTTATCCAAAAAAAAAAAACCCACCAAAAAAACAAAAAAGATTTGGTTTCTGTATGATCCTGTGTTCAGTGTGTAACCTGAGCAGGGTCCCTTACACCTGCTGCTACGGTTTGGGGGTTTTTGGCAGTTACTTCAAGAGATTTTGTTTGTTTAGGAAAAGCATTAATTCACTGTAGTTCAGGTTTGCCTGCAGCTCTCCAGCTGCCCACACACTGGCTGCTCAGCAAGTGGTGACTTCCCAGCTCCAGGCTAAACCAGAACAGTTAATGCTCTGGAGGAGACTCCCCGCCTCATCAGTGATGCATAGAGCTTCGTGTGTTGCGTAATTAAAGCTTTGTCCATCATTTCCTACGTATCACTGTTAGTCCCTTTAAAGAAGTTACCCTGCCAGGTTCTTTGGTTACAGACATTCCAGGCTGCCGTCCCGCGGCACGTGGCCGGGGAGGGAGGGGGCCGTGGCAGTCCAGTGGCCGTGCCCGTCCCTCTCCCGCCACAGCAGCGGTGCTGTGCATCTTTACCAGAGAGACGAGGGATGCTCCGTTTGCTATTCACAGGCAAAGTAATCCTTGAGTGGGGAGAAGAGGTGCCGGATGACAGGGACACTCCACGATCCCCCCAGCAGCTTCTGGCGAGCCCTGCGGCTCATGTTGGAGACATCCGTGTAGGGGAGAGGGAAGCCAAAGATCCTGCAGAGCAGAGGCAGGAGAGGATGGGTGAGGCAGAGCAGGAGCAGGAGCCCCTTTCCCTGGGCAGCACCGCTCCCAGGCCACTCAAAGACAATGAGCATCGGGAGTCTCCTACTCCCGGATGGAAGGGGATTCAGCTCTCCAGCATGATTGGAGCCCCACACAACCTGAGCAGTGTCACTGTTCTGGGTGGGGCCAGGCTGTGCCTGCCCGCCATCCCCAGTGTCCCCCACCCAGTAGGATTTCCTGGCAAGGCTCCTGAAGGAGCCCTGTGCCTGGGCATCCCACCTGCCTCTGCTCAGCAGCACCTCTGCAAGCATCGCCCAGGGCTGCTCCATGGAGATAGGACTGAGTAGCTCTGGGTAGCTCTGAGTCATGGGCTGGGCCCTTCCCTTACAATCAGATGAAAGTCCAAGAGCCCGTTTCACATGACAAAGGCTTGAAATTGTTATTTTACTTTCAAATGCCTTTAGCTCAGTGTTAACTCCAACAAATACTGGCAATTTAAATATAAGCAAGCAAAACTATTTAACCCCAGTCTTGTGTTTACTGGCCAGAAGGTGCAAAAACTTTAGGTTTTGTCACACGTACTTGGTGTGCAGGACTGCTTGTAATTGGATTTATCTACTCCCAGTCCTTATGTTGTGTTTTGCCATGAATTCAGGGTGCTACGGGGTGTGAAGTTTGAAGCAGGGTGCACTCATGCTTTTCAACAGCAGCTGCTGGCTGTACTGCGAGCTCCCCCACACCAGCACAGCCACAGTGTCCCCTCAGTTCCCCTCCAGAAACCCACAACCATGGCACTGACCAGGGCACAGCACTGCCATATGGCACCCCCACATCAGCCTGGGCCTTATCCCAAAGCCAGTCCACATGTGCACCCCCAGCCAGAGCCACCACACAGCATCCTGAGCAAGCCCCATCACTCCTCCCTCTAAAAACTTCAGGGCCAGGGCAGGGGATGCTGCTACACTTCTCCCCCGCAGTCTCATCATTGCTCATTAGTAAGTGCATTAATTATCATGTGCACATCACTGCAGGGAAGCTGCCCCTTGCGGGAGCTGCGGCTTCTCACTCCCAGGAGCTGGGCTTAGAGCCAGGGAGACAAAAAAAAACATGAACAAGCACTACAAAACAAACCAAAACTACCGTGAGAGATCCGAGGACAGCAGACTGATTGATTACCTGTCCATCCCAGGGAGGTTGCCCCAGAAATAACGAGCTCGGTGGGCAGCTGATATCTTGATTGCATCAATCATAACTGGGTTACACTGGGGGCCAAAAAGAGGGGAAATAAAAGTTAGGGGAAATGTTGGCTTGGTTCTCTCCTGCATGGTCAGTCCTTCACACTGCCCTGCAGGGACCTAAAGTCTTCAGAAAATCCTCAAAAAAATGTAGCCTCCACAAACCCTGTTTCATACCAGGGCACTGCTACATGAGCTCCCAGGTCATGGCCATGACCAGCAGCTATTGACCCTTATGGGGTGCTCAGCGCTGGTTCCCCTGGACCAGGATCAGGACTGTCAGCCTTCAATGGTGATTTTACACCAATGGTCCCTGCTGACTCACAACCCATCCTGGCTACCACAGAGTTAAAACCCCTTCCCAGTCCCTGACCCCCCTCTCCCTAGAAATAACAGGCATTGCTGGGAACAGATGCTTTCTGCAAGGCAGCAAAACCCCTCCCCCAGAGGACTAGTGCTTGGGTTTGACCTGATGAAAGCCAGAGGGAAGGATCCAGAGCCAAGACTAAACTTGATTCCTTGGCATGTGCACCAGGCAGGGGGTTTTCCAGCATCAGGAAACCATAGCCAGACCCTCACACTCAGCACACCCTGCACAGCCCAGCAAGTGTCACCTGCTCTAACGCCTTTCCCACAGCTGTCAGCAATCCCTACCTCTAGAAACCGGGAAATGTCCCTCTTGTCATTGATCCTCATGGCCACCACATTCTCAAACATCCAGAAGAAGGGCCTCTCCTCGCCCGCCTTGGGACGAGCGTAGTTGAGCAGGTGGTAGAACTCAAAGAACAGCCTCCCGGTTCCTTCTGCAAGGAAAAAGCCAAGCAGCAGGTTGGGACCAGCTGGGGCACGGGGTGTGGGGCTGGGGGTCCTGGCTGCCCTCCCCACCAAGATGGGTATGGATACAGCCCATCACCAATACAGCCTGGGGCTGAACCACTTCCCGGGGCTCTAAGGTGGCCCCACGACCCAGGAACATCCCAAGGTATGCAGCCTGGCAGAGGCAAAGCAGCCTTACCAAACAGTGCCTTCCTGGCTGGATTGACAAGGGAGACATCGTCACAGGGGCTTCCACCGATCACTAGGTCAAAAGGACCCCACTCCTCAATCTACAAAAAGAAAATCCAGACCATTAGGAGATGCCACAGAAGCAGGTCTCCCCTCCCCAGTGGGGCAGGGGACAAGCTTGTCCCAGAGCTGGTGGGATGAGACCCATGCCCCCATGGTGCCATGTCCTTCAGGCTCTCACAGAAGCAGAGCTCACATTTCTCTTGGTTATGTTCCTGACATCGTGCACGTAGGTGATGTTGCCCTCAGGCCGCACGGTGCCTGCGGCCATGGGGTTCTCACAGATCTCTGAGGCAATGTACTTCTCCACTTGGATGCCCAAGTCCTTCAGCACCGTGTACCCTGCCAATGGACAGAGGTCTGAGGTCGCACTGCTCTCTTTAGCCTCCAAGTCTCCTTCGTCAGCACCGCTCGATGTGGCTGCTCCTGGATGTCCTATGTGGGCGTAGTCAAACAGCACTTCAAGGTGAGTAAACTTTTATTTGACCCATTCCTCCAGGCAGGTTTGCTCCCAGAAAGCAGAATGCCAGAGCTGAGTGAACTGAGCCAAACCAGTTGCCCTCAGGCACTTCAGAGTATAAGTTACTGGTGTCCCCACAGCTCTGGCTTCTCAGGGGAACCAGCCACCCGAGATCACACTTGGCACAGCAGGAACACCTCTGTCAGCAAAAACTCCCATGCTCTCCCCTCCACCCTTCACTCCATCCTTCCCTCCTCCACCACCCTGTCCAGCAGGAAAGGGAGACCCTGCCCTCAACCCCCTTCTGATGGGGATCTCCCTGCTTTCACCCCCTCCTCCCCACCAAGCTTTTAGAGACAGGCTTGTGGCCATGGAATGATTCATCCCCAATGCCCAGTGCTAGGAGCTGCCCAGCAGTGCTTCCCTACTGCCTCACCTGTTGCCACCCCATCGAACAACGAGAGCACTCGAATTGGTCTCCTCTTCGCTGGAGGAACTGTTGGGTAGATTTTGGGTGCAGCCTGCAATGGAGAGAGCCATGAAGCCCCAGCCCTGGCAGTGCTGCATTGCCCCATAAGGCTCTGAATGCAGCACCTCCACCTTCAGGAGAGCATCTGCAGCACCAAGAGCCTGGCACCCTTGGAAAGGGTGGATGAACAAGACCAAGGCAGAGGGAAGAGGAATTCCAGGTCATCCGCCCTGCCCTCGGTGACCCTCTCCCCCACATCCCAGCACATCAGGCTCCCTGCCCACAGCCCTTACATATTCCTGTCCCTTGTCACTGGTAAAGAAGTCCTGCAGGCGGGCGTTCCAGTCCTGCCGGCGCTGCAGCACGCCGTGGCTCTGCTGGGGCTGGCACATGTAGCAGTTCCAGGGCTCCTGCTCTTTAACTTTGGCCGATGTCCCTCGCCCCACCAGCACCTCCAGACACTCCACACAGAAGCACCTGCCCAAACCACAACAGCTCATGCTCATCACTCCAGCAACCCCTCTGGGTCACCCCAGCTTCTCCTGGAGTTTCCCCTGCCATGCACCAGAACCCCCACCATTTTACAGGATATTTTTCCAGGCAGTACCCTGGTTTTTAGGGCTGCTTACACAAGCTGGAGACCAAGGCATGGGTGAATCCCCTGCCAACCTCCACAGGGCTTATTCAGGTGATACCTGGCTCGGTAAGGACAGGTAGGCTGTGTTGGGATGTGCTGCATGGCAGCCAGCTGGGGAGAAGCACAGCCCCTGCCCAGGCTTATGGAGGACCCTGCTTCCTGCAGCTCCCTGGGAGTGATGCCAGGCCCTCAGCCCCAGAAGCAGAGACATGGGGCTCACCTGCAGCAGCTGGTGTTGCTGCAAAGCAGCAGCTCCTTGCCTGCACAGCAGACGGTGCAGTAGGACTGGTACCCATCTTCGTCATACATGTAGAAGTACTCCAGGAATCTATCCTAGCAAAAGGACATTCAGGAGAAAACAAGGACAGGGGATCAGGAGCCATGCACAGAGGGTGAAGAGAGAACACAGCTTTGCTCCATTCCCAGTACACGCCAAGATCTTGGAGATGCATATCCTTAGTGTTTCAAGGTGGTGATGACATGCTGAGGGACAGCCCCATGGGGGACACAGCATGGCCATGGCACAGCCACCCCCTGTCCCAGCAGCACTGGCTGCACCCCAGCCCCATCCTCTGGCCCCAGGCTCCTGCTCAGCCCCAGCACAGCAGCACTTACCCTGCACGTCTGGCAGAGGCCCCCCTTGAACAGTGGGTGGAAGGTGGCTGGGTTCCTCCTCCCGCAGGACAAACAGCTGTCTGTGGGACAGAGAGAGCTGCACTCACCCAGGGCAGGGACCCCTTACACCCCACCACAGGCTGCAGAGGCTGGAACCTCCCCTTGGAACTGTGTCTGGATAAAGCCTGCCCCCAGAACTGCATCCAAATGGGGCCTGCTCTTGGAACCGCATCTGGATGTGGCTATGGCTCCCCATGGAGGATCCGCAGAGCACCCTGTCCCCCTCAGCACCCTGCACTCACAGCACTTCCCCCTGCTACGTGGTACAGTTGAAAAGGGACCCACGACCCTTGCTGAGCACCCCCAGCACCTCACATCTCTTCCCAGGAGAGACAGGGCCAGTGATTACCTTCCAGCTTCCCGCTGTTGTTCGTAACTTCAGAAACCATTTGCTCTTTATAAAATTGAAAAGAAAAAAAAAAAGAAAAATACTTATCATTCCTTTTGTAACAAACTGCACTCTGCTTACAGCTGCCTTATTTCTTGCACTAGAACTGCTACAGCTTTGCTGTGAGATTTTGGTGCAAAACCCACATCCTTTCACTGATGGAGATACTAGAGCTCAGCATAGCAGCACATGGTCATGCTCCAAGCTGAGCTGCTAGTGGGGCCCAGCCCATGTCTTGCAGTTGAGTTTGCTGGTGTCTTGTAAGGCACTAAACCACAAGAGTTTTTGCCTTCAGAAACCAGGCTCATAGTCCCTGGAAAGAGCCAAACCTTTCCCAGAATGGTTTCCCAGTGCTCTCAGGCTGCATGACCCAGGCCAAGCCCCTCCCCAGCTCTCTCTGTTGGTTACCTCGGGTCCGGTCCTCTTCCACACGCTGCTCCTTGCTGTTGTTGCAGGGGTAGGTCTTCAGCCTCTTGGTGGGGGGATATTGTTCAAGGGGCACCACCTCCTCTGTCCCATTCCTCAGCACCCCATTCTCTGCAAGGAAAAGGCAGCTCCCTAAGGACAAGCCTCCAGCCTCAAATCTACCCCAGGGCACCTCCTGCCAAGCCCTGCCAGGTCTCACCCCAGCCACAGCAGGACCCTTCCTGGCCACCTGTGTCCCCACACATGGCACGAGGCTCAGCCAGGTCTGATTTCCATGGGTTAAGGGCTTGAAGGGTGTTTTGCTCCAGCTTTTTGCAATGCCGCTGTGGGGGTCCCAGTGAGAAGCCCCAGGACCACCTTGGGACTGGACTGGCATGGCCACTGCACAGAGTGAGCGGGCTCAGCTGGGGCCAGCTCCCAGTGGCCACTGCCCATGCCAGCCCCCCGTCAGCCCCCCACCAGCCCCCACCCAGCTGATGCCACCACCTCACCTGAGCCTTTGGGTGGCCGCAGTCCCTTGAGCCCCAGGGGTTTGAAACCAGTGATTGCCCAGTCGATCATGGGCTTCAGCTGCTCCTCCAGTGACTCCCTGGGGCCAGTTGTAAACGTCTTCCCCGACCGGCTCCGGGCAACCTGATGAGGATGGACAGCAGGGGACAGGGTGGTCTCTGTCAGAGGAGCAGCCACAGCCTGCCAGGGCCACAGGCCCAGGCCCCCTCCCCATCCAACACACAAAGACACACACACACACAGGTGTGCGGGGCTTGGTGGCCCCAGGACAGTGGCAGCTGACAGATTCCCGCTCTGGGTGTGCCCTTGGCTGCACTCCAGTGCCTCCATCCCTGCAACGAATCCATCTGTCCTCCACCAGCCTGCCCTAATGGAGCCAGAAGCAGGGACAGCCCAGCCCCAGCTCTTGCCCAGATTCTGCTCCCTGGCAAGTGGCAGGCAGAAAAGGCAGCAGAGGTGCCTGTGGGTCTGTAGCCCCATATGCTGACATGTCCCATATGCTGACATGTCCCATATGCCAATATGCCCTTGGATGGGCATTGGATTCACAAGTGCTCAGCACCATCCCTGACTTTAAAGAGCACCCGGCAGTGACCCAGGACACCTCTGGCTAGCCTGGCACTGCCCTGATGCCATGATACTGCCACATCCAAGCCCTCGCAGGTCTTGGGGTTCTGGAGCAGTGAGACCCTGGAGCAGCAGCAGCTACCCCTAAAGCCTCAGGATAAGCAGAGTTTGGCCTCACGGCTGCACTTGGAAATAATCACAGCAGAGAAAGAAGGGTTTTCCCGTATCCCATCCCACTGGCCCCTCCAGCCCAGCTGGTTCAGCTGGCACCTCACCCACCCACCCACCCTGGTGGTTACCTCCAGGGCGTGGTAAATGGCACGGCGGTAGGACACCAGCTTGTTGAACGTGGAGGAATTGAAATGCTGCCTAAAGGCCATCAGTCCCACCAGTTTGTCTGCAGAAACCTGGGAGAGAGCACCAAGATCTCACCAGTGGGACAGCAAAGCCCTGCTCAGCCATATCCCCCCGGCACTGTGGCCATGTGAGGAGGCCCAGTGGCAGCTTTGCCAAGAGCAGCAGTGTGACAAGGACGGGTGGGTTGCACCCTCTGCCGGCACTGCTGGCGTGACACCAACACGGCACTTCCTCCCTCCTGCCTGCAGCATGGGAGGGGTTGGATATCCTGGTTGGGTATTAGGAAAAGGTTCATGGTTGGGCACTAGAACAGGCTCCCCGGGGCAGTGGTCACGGCACCAGCCTGCCAGAGCTCAAGGAGTGTTTGGGTGACACTCCTGGGCATATGGTGGGATTTTAGGGTGTCCTGTGCAGGGAAGGAGTGTGACTCGATGATCCTTGTGGGTCCCTTCCAGCTCAGGATACTCTGATTCTGTGAGGGTGATGGGGCTCTGAGGGGACATCCCTCCCCAGGCAGGGGGTGACAGGGGAAGCCCTGGAGTGTGGACAAAACCCTGTGAAGTGGCCAGGCAGATGTCCCCATGTCTGGATGCTGTCACCAACCTACAGAGGCCAGTCATTAGTTACAGACACCAGAGCCATGAGAACCTGCCAGGGCCTGGCTATGCTGAGCACTGGGAGGGAAGGCCTGAGAGGCTGCAGGAGCACATACACACCCCCCAGCCAGCCTCAGGAGTGGGGCAGAAACGTGCAAGGGAGGGTGTTTTGGGCTGGGCAGCAGCCTTACCTCGGAGAACTTCCCGTCTCCAAACCACTGCACCCACCGCATGCCCGAGACCGCCTGGCGCTTGGCCGTGGCTCTGTGGGAGACGACAATTGCAGGCCACCAGGAAAAACCTTTGATCTTTCCCCAGACGAGCTCCCCAATTCCAAATTCCTTCCCATCCTGAAAACGAAAGACAGCAGATCAGCCAAAAGTACAAACGACTCCCCATTTTGTCTGGGCAGTGGTGCAGGAGAGCTCTGGAGCACAGGGGACAGCCCTGGTGTGTCTCCACGTGTGTCACACGTGTGGAGCTTTGTGCAGTGATCTACAAAAGCTGCATGCCCTCCCTCAAACACAGGGCCAACCCCCCTACGGCAACACTGGATCCCAGCCCTGATCCATGCTGAAGCTTGGTGGGGAGGCTTGTGTGTGCCAGCCCCACGCTGAGCCCGTGCCTGGCACACGGCGTGGTGCATGCTCTGTCCTGCACAGCCCTCCTGGCACGGGGCCCCGTGCGTGTCCACTCCTGCCTGCCCTCCCAGGGTCTCTGCAAACAGCGGGAAGCCTCGCACCAAGGTTGTTCGCTGGGTGCCCTGAGCAGACGAGGCTCCTCCTTGGAACAGGGCAGGCCCTTCACAGGGCTCACACCTCAGCCTGTGTGGCTGCACCCCAGGGAGAGGATACCCACCCACCCTCCTCTTGTTCCCACTGGGTAGAGCAGGAAATGGGGCAGAACGAAAACAGAAGAAAAAAGAAGAGCCAAGAATTTTGGTATGACCCGTCACAGGCCATGCTGGGAGCTGTGCAGAGCAAGGCACCTCACACAGAGCAAAGTCACCTCTCTGCCTGCAGAGCCCTCCTTCCCAGCTTTGTTCTGCAATTAGGTACTTAATTATGCAGCAAGATGCAATTGCCCAATTCCTGCAAGTCTGGGGCCCTGCCCTGCGGCCCGAAGGCACCGAATCCCGCTCTGCAGCCCCAGCAGCTTCAGTTCTCTCCAGCATCCCCGACAGAAATGTTTTCTGCACATGCAACTGCCTGTCTCAGCAGGGCACGGCACACGCCACACGCATGCGTGTCTCGGGGGCTCATGTGTGGCACCAGTGGCAGCTTGGCGGTGCTGGTCCCAAAGCATTCAAGCCTGATGAATGAGCACAGCCTGGCACCATCACACCCCAAAGCATTCAGGGAAGGGTGGGCAGGAGAAATAGCACTGAGGTTGTTTTGGGACAAGTCACAGAGATTCATCCTCGCCCCACACCATCCTGGGTGCAGGAACAGAGTTCAGCCCCTCTGTACCTGGTATTCCAGCGCCGTGCCCATGTCTCTGCTCTCTGACTCCTCGGCCCCCAGCTCAGCAGAGCCATTCTGCCCCTCCTGGGAGCTGCTACCAGAGAGTGTGCTGCTGCTGCGGGATGAGTCCTGGGAGTCCTCCTCCGTCAGGTCGATGGTCACCGGTGTGGACATGGCTGAGCGACGCCTGGAGCTCTGCATGGCGGAGGGAGAGGAGTGTGAGTGCAGCAGGGAGAGGGGCAGGGGGAGCAGAGACCTGCCCTGCATCATCCTCCATCCCCTCATCACCCCCAGCCCTGTGCCATCCCCCAGCCCTGCAGTCGGGATCGGAGAGGGGGAGCCAGGGAGTGAGGGCACCACTGCAGCCATGAATGGAGAGGAGAGTCCTTAAAAGGGGCATCTGCAGAACTGCTCTGCTTTTACTTGCCAGACCCAGAGCAAATGGTGCACCACTGCCCCATCCCATTTTCCTGTCCCAAATCCACCCCAGGGTGCTCAACGTATCCAGTTCATAGCAGGGGCAAGAAACAGCACATAAACACACCCCCTTCACAGGGGAAACTGAGGCACAGGGAGGCTGCGCCATCTCTGAAGACACTTGACCAGGGCACAGCAGCAGTGCAGGTCTCTGCAGCCCCAGGGAAGCCCCCAGGAAGCCCTGGCCCTGCCAGACCCTCACCCTCACGGGAGTTGGCAGGTCCCTGAGAGTCTCCACACTGCGTGGTGGTTCCTTGATCCTCATCTCGTGCCGGGTCCGCCCTGCCTGGAACATGAGGCAGAGGGTGGGCTTCTGCCTGAAGCTGCTCTCCCACCCAACACTGCCCCAGGGTTGCACCTGCTACCAGAACGGAGGGGTGCCATGGCATGGGTGCCCTCCTCACGTGGGGACACGGACAGGCTGTGCCTCATGGGGCTGAGCACCCTGGGCAGTGCCCTGGGGAAGGTAAGAGGAGGCAGACGGATGCTGGAGGCACCTTGTGCTGAGCCCCTTTGGGCAACTTTCTGCTCCACAGCATCTCTGCAAGTCTCAGGAGCCCCATTGCTGCAGCCCACTGCACCCAGCATGACAGAGAGAGCAGGATCCATAGCTGGGAGGACTGGGACGCCAGGAGAACCACAGACCCTGGCAGAGCACCTGTCCCAGGTACGGACCCACTTACACACCCTGGATGCTCTCACACTCCCATGGGTGCTCTTTCCCACAGCTGGCCCTGCAGCAGCACCCAGGGCAGCTTTTCCCTGGTGGTCACAGTTACAGCCCAGCCCAGACTTGTTTCCTGCACCCAGCATAACAGAAGTTCAAAATTAAATGAGATTTTGCAGTTAAAAGCCCCCAGACTAAACATAGTGGGAAAGATGAATTTTCACCCACTGGATTTATGGCTCTTTCTTTTGGAAGCTGCCTCATCTCAGGCAGATCTCCAACCTTGGGTTTTATTTCTAACTCAAAACAGTAAAGCCAGAAGGCAAAAATGCCTCCAGACCCTGGAGGTTTGTCAACCTAGTCAACAAAAGAGGGTGGGTGAAACTGGGGTCCAGCCCCAGAGCAGCTAAAAGCAGCCCACCCCACGAGTGGGAGGCAGGAGATGCTTCAGTCCATCAATACAGCTAAGACTTCTAAAGAAAATATCAGCATAATAATTATTAGGCTGCTGCAACATGTAATGGGCATTGCTGCATCCCACACCACCCCCTCCTGCTGCTGTGGTATCATCAGAAGCAGGAATTTAAAAATTAAAATTATTACACTGGTGAGTATTGCATCCATCACTGGACTGTTCCTCTGGCACTGAGCGCAAGAGAAGCCCAGAGGGAAAGAAATGAGGATCCTGGCACTGGATGTCCCTCACAGACAGCCCCCAAAAAGTACCCTCAGTGTTCACTTACCTTCTGCGCCGGCGTCAGACTGAGCGGCCAGGCCAGCTCCTCCTTGGAGAGGTCTCCATTGCTGTCCTTCTTCAGGGGAAGCAGCTTCAGGCCCCTGGGATCTGTGCAGGGACAAGACAGAGCAGCCTCAGGCTCTGCTGTGCCCCTGCTTGCCCCAGCCTCCCACTGCTCTCAGCAGCACAATTTGGAGATACCAAAACCTCATCTCAGGGAAACATGGCTGGGAGAAGAGACAAGTGGTGTCTCTTCACCCCATTGTGGCACCACTGGCACTACAGCCCCAGATCACCCACCTGTCCCCAAAACTGGGAGGGAGTAGTAGCAGGCATGGGGACTTTCTTATCAATTCCTTTGTTCCTGAAAGCTCAGAGGCACAAAGAGGCCACCTGCCAGCTATTCAGGGCTTGTCACCGGGTTATTTAAAGCAGGACTTGTGAACCCAAGAGGTAGGATTTGGGAACCCTGACTGGAGAATCCCAGGAGCAGTGACACAGTCCCTCAGGTCAGTGGCACCCCTCAGGCTGGTGGGTCTCCCCTGGCTTTCCTCACTCCATGGGGGTTAAACTATCGAGGGGCAGAGCCAGCATCTCAGTGTGGCACCCATTTCCACAACCATACCATGGCCTGAATGAGCTACTGGATCACAGAAATCCAGTGGGGTCATGGAAGGACTCTGGCCACAGCCACAGGGCTTCATCCCCCAGCAAGGCCCTGGGACAGAGGCTGTAAGACCCCCAACCCTGTGCATCCTTGCACATCCTGGGAGCACTCTGGGCACAGCGTGGTGACCCTCACCTGGAGTGCTGGGCTTCCCATTCGCCTCCAGTACAACGCCAGGTGCATTGTCCCCGTTGATGAGGATCAGCTTTGCCCTACAGTCTGCTTCATCCTGCCCGTGGCTCTTGTCCTTTTTCATGGTCGCCTGTAGAAGCCAGAATGGAAAGGAAATTCAGCTGTGCAAGAAGCCCCAGGGAGGGCAAAGCAGACAGAGTGAGCTCCTCGAGCCAGCCTCAACTTCATGCCCTTAGCAGAGAGGTCTGACTGGAGACTCATCTAAAGGTCCCAGGAGATAAAGGGCACTTGCACATAACCTCCACGCAAATGTAGTCGCCCTAAAGATCAACCATCTCCATCTAACAGAGGTCCCAGATGCACTTATCCTTAGGGAACACCAGGTTTTTCCCCAACATCTGTATGCTGTGGAAGGCTCCTGGCTCGGAGCTGCCAAGCCCCAGCTCACTCTGACAGACCCAGTCTGGAGGGCACTTGCACTTCCCGGCCACCCTGTAGAAACCAGGTGACAGCTCACCCCAGGCGACAGCCCACGCCTGGGGCACCAGCCTCCCTGTGTTCCAGCTGCCCAGCACGCCCAGAGGTGGGTGGGCTGTTCCTGCAGCAGTAGGACAGGCAGGCAGCCCGCCATGGGGGGGCAAAGTCCTGGAGCCTGCGTTAAACTGTCCCAGAGGGAGAAAACTCTTCCTGCCCCCCGCTCTTGGCCCCAGCTCCCCCGCCCCAGGGTGAAGGGACAGAGCAGGGGGCTGTGCCGCAGCACCCCAGCCCCTGCCCTCATGTCCCCCCCACAGAGCTGGGGCTTGCCTTGCCTGCTGCCTTCCCTCCGGTGCCCTCCCTGGATCCTGTTTTCCAAACTGGAAGCTCCTGTCTCTCCCAGAGGCACCCAGACACCATGAACGACGCTGCCTCATTGCTGGGCTATGAGTCTGTGCTGCAACTTGCCCCTTCGGCAGCACAGTCATTTTAGCAGCGCGTAACTCAAGAGCTGAGGAGCTTGCAGGGCTTTGCCCACCTACAGCCCTGTTAGGAAGCCAAAGCAACACCCCCCTCAGCCCCAGAGAGACCCCAGCTCCAGCCCACCGCCCCTTCTGTGTCACTCTTGCTCTCCATCGCCTCCAACCACTGCCCTAACAATTGAGATTTCTGCTTTGAAATCATCTGTCAGCACCTCTGGCAAACAAAGACCAGTTGGAGTTTGATGTTTTGGATGCAGAGGGCAGAGTTAAAAACCTGGTAACACTCAAACACAAAGGAAAAGAGGTGCGCAGCACCCACCTCCACAGGCAGAGACCCTGATGCACATCCTGCCTCCCCTCTCGACAAAGGGAGGAGAGGAATGGCACCAGACACTGCATAACCCCCCACAGCTGTGTGTGCAGAAATCCCACTGCTGCAGCACATCTGCTCCCAGACCCAGCAAACAATTCCTGGGAGCTGCCCAGACTCGCTGCCTGCCCCCGGCCCAGGCGGATGGTCCCACATAGCCCCGGCTGCTCCGGGATGCAGCAATCCACCACAGAGCAGCACAGCCAGGCCAGGGTCAGCTCCTCCTGGCCTGCTCCCCCTCCCCAGCCCACAATGCTGCAGAGCAGCAGCAGCCATGACTGACAGTAATGCTGCCACCAAAACCAGCAAAACTCACCAAAAACAGTGAATCTCCCTTGGGAATTCCAACAGGGAGGTGTAAGACATGCTGCTCTCCCAGCATGATGGTGATCTGGCCCAGAGGGCACAAGGAGATGGAGCAGCATGAGGAAGGTAAGATTCAGGGAGGACAGGAGCAGGCAAGGCCACTTCCCAGCCTTCCCAAACATCTGCACCCACAAAATTCCACTGGGACCCTCAGAGGCCCTCTGCATTCGTTCCTTTGCCAGGGACCTGAGTCCAGGAAGTTCAAACTTGCACCTCAAAATCGTTTTTCCTTTCTCAGCCCCAGGACTGCCTCATGTCCAGCACACCAGGCTAGGGTGTCCTGCCAGCCCAGCACCAGGGAGGTGCAGGGGTAAGGTGACACAGCAGCCAGGTCTCCCCAGGGACACAGCCAGGACTGAGCACCCAAGCTCAGCTTTGCCACGTGCTTTTATTCCAGTTATAAAGTGGGGAAAAAAGGGTTATCCCTTTGGAAAGAACTGCTCCCTGGCAGAGCACGGACCCGCAGGTCACAGCTCTGCGGGTCCGAGGCACAGGCCACATGCCTTGCCGTGAGCACAGGCACATCACCTCCCTGCTTGATCCGTGCCCTTCTCCAGCTGCACCGCCCAGGATCTCCCGAGGACATCCCGTCACCATCCTCTGATGGGAAAGGGAACAGCACACCACGGCCTAAACTGCTCATTAAAAGTCTCTCTTTCCCAAAATCCCACACCTATGCAGCAGGACTGCGATTCCCATCCCTTCTCCTGCTGTTTGCACCAAGTGCTGAAGCCACACGAGCCCATCCTGCTGCCCACTGACCACCCAGGGTCCGTGCAGGAGCCACATCCTCGCGAGCTCACCCCCTCCTGCTCGGGAGGAAGGCTCGGTTCTTTGTCCTTGCCTCCCCTCGCAGAAACACACCAACATGTGCACTCAGGGCATTAAGAAAATAATAAGAAACAGAGCACTGCCCTCACACGTGCTGGCTCACGGGAGACCAGCCCTGCAGTGTTTGCATTGCCCAGCGCCCTGCAAACACACCGGGTGCTCCACAGTCATGCGCTCCAGACGAGAACCCATGAGGAGGAAAATAATGCACAATTCCAGCTCCATTGCCGAAAGCTCCCCAGCAGCCCAGCACCAGCAGCAGCCCCGGCACTGCCTGGTGACCAGGACATGCCCTGCAGCCAAATCCCACCGAGGAGACAATGAACCCGCTGACTCCACAGCCCGCCCTCATTTTGCAATACCAGTTTCTTTAAGATTTGCCAAACTGGTTAAAGACCATGCCATAGTATTAACTGCTTATAGAGAGTTCTGGTGCCTGCCTGGCCACGCTTGCCAGCCACCCTGGAGCGGGCAGAGCAGGCAGAGTGGGCAGGATGGCTGGGCTCACCTGGCAGAGAGGGCAGGGTGGGCAGGGCTCACCTGGCCTGGCCATGCTCTGGACTGGACCCCTGCCCCTGCTCCCGGGGCTGCTCCGCCAGCCTGGCCCAGGCTGGTTTCAGTTTTCCTTGCGGGGAAAACAGGCCGCCCTGTTATCAGGTGCATGTCCCCAGGAGGTGGGGAGGTTTCGGACTTTGCCTCCAGACAGGGGCATGCATATCAAAAGGCTGGAGAGAAGCTTTACCCACGGCTGGGATGGAGCCATCGCCCAAGCCCTGTTTGAATAACAAAAAGAAATAAAGGACCCTAATGGCCGGGCTGGCTCTGGGCTGTGGTGCACACTAATGGCCTTTAAGTCTCCCCAAACCGAACATTTCCCTCTAATCCTGGGAAGAAAGGAGTTGCTGGGTTGGCAGTTCCGTAAGAAAGGCGCCGATTTCGCAGATGTGCTCGTTGGGAAGGGCAGGGGGCGAAGGGCAGGCTCCCCCTGCCCGCTTCCTGTGCCTGGCCTCTCCGCTCTCCCGCTCCGGCACTTCCCTCCATTTCCCTCGGTTTCCTCCTGCCCCGCTCCGCTCCCCCCGCAGCCCTCGGCGCCCACCCGGGCTCTCCCCGCTGTCTCTCAGCAAAGCTGGGTTAAAGAAAAGAAACAAAACACAAACCGGCCCCTCCTCTCCCAGTGCAGACCAGGCTGGAGACGTCTCCCGGACAGCCACCATCCCCGCCAACCGCTGCTCCAGCTGCTCCGGGCTCTTTACCATGTTCATCCCGGTGGGATCCCGCCGGGCCGAGCCCCTCCGGCGTGGGGCAGGGGCTGCCTGCGGGCAGGAGCTGGGGGCTGTGAGCAGGGCTGGAGGCTTTGGGGGCTGTGGCGCACAGGTGAGTCCCGCTCAGCGGTGGCGGGTCTTCTGCCCGGAGTCTTCACCGTTTCATCTTCCCCCTGCACAAGAGGACGTAAAGATGACAATGACACCTCGCTGCCCCCATGGCCCCCTGCCCAGCCCCGTACAGCCCCAGAGGTGGGACTGGGATACCCAGGGCTCAGTTCTCGTCAGTTGATTAAAAATTAGGAAACTGGAAACTGAGGCAGAAAAGCAGAGTCCTGCTCAGGGCAGCACGCTCCAGCCACCCCCTCCTTGCCCTGTCCCGTTCTGAGGGAGGTCGGTGCAGGACCACCGCTCGCCCCAGGACCACCCGCCCGCCCAGGGGTCCCCCCACCGCTCTCCTTTCCCGGCTTCCCGGGACTTGCGCCCCACACTGGGGCCACTCCGAAGAGTTCATTCCTCCTTCTCCGATGATCTCCTCTCCCCGGAGGCACCCCCCGGGCTCGGCAGGAGGCGGATGCCAGCAGAGCCCTCCGGTCGATACCTGCTCCGGACACCCCGTCCCTCCGGCCCAGCCCCGGGGAGCCTTCGCGCTCGAGGCGCCGCCGGGAGCCTCTTTTCCTGCCAACAGAGAGGGAAGATGCGCTGTCAGATCCCCGACCGAGAACAGAAAACAAAGGTGTTCGGCCCGGGCAGCAGCGCCACCGTGTCCCCGTACCCCCGGCAGCTCCCCACGGTGCCCCCGGCCTGGAGGCGGCGCTGCCCGGGACGACGGAGCCGGCCAGGGGGACCCCGGCCCCCCCGAGCCACCCCCCGCCCCGCAGCCATCACTCTCCGTATCAGCGAGGGGACCCTCCCGCCGCAGTCGCTGGCTCAGCCCTGGCCCGGCCCCGCGGGTCGCGGGGGGTCCCGCACCGGCGCCGCCGTGACAGTCCCGGGACGCGCCCCCGGGAAACTCCGCAAGTTGCAACGGGACCGGAGGGGTGGGCGGGACCAGGGAGACTTAGGGGACCATGCCCGAGGCTGTGGGAGCACCGATTCCCCCAACACGCCCCAGAGCCGAGCGCCGGCAACAAGTGGCGGCGGGGCCCGCCAGCCCCTGGCCCCTGCCCGAGTCCCCGGGGCGAAGCCACGAGTCCCCGGTTACCGGGCACCGGGGCCGCCAGACCGGCCGGGGCGCTCCCGTCGCCGCGCTCCGGTGCGCCCCGTGCCGCCTTCCCCTCCCGCCTCATTGTCCCCCGCCGCCGCCGCGGACAACAAAGCCGCCCACGAGGATGTGCCACGGCTCCGGCTCGGACCCTCCGGTCCTCCCGGTCCAGCGCTCACCTGCGCCGCGGCGGGACGCGCCGTCCAGCGGGGCCGCGCCGCCGCTCGCTGCTGCCCGCGCCCCGACCGGCCCCCGACAGCCCCGCGCTCCGGTTACATGGCGCTTTAACCCTGCCCGTGCTGGGCAGCCCCTCCTCCTCCTCCTCCTCCTTCGCCGCCCCATGGCGGGGGAGGGGAGCGCGGGGCCTGCACCGCCACCGCACCCGCCAGGCCCCCCAAGACCATCGGGCGCGCAGCCCTCGGGGTCCCGCATTGCCCCAGGGTCCGCATCCCCTGGGGCGCCGCATCCTCCCCCGCCGCGACTCCGCACCCCCCGGTGTCCCAGTGTGCCCCATCCACTGCCCCACATCGCCCGGGACCACCACCTAGCGCCCCACATCCCCCTGGCCTCGGTTCCCCGCATACCCTCTCCGGTGCCCTGCATCACCTCCGCGGGGCTCAGCATCCCTCTCCGGGGGCTCCACATTCCTCTGATGTCTCACGCCCTCCCGGGGCTCCCCACCCCCTGGTACCCGCCGGCGTCCCGGTGTCGCCTCCACTGCCCAGCATCCCCCAGGGTTCATCATTTCTCCGGGGCTCGGCCCTCGGAGTCCCACGCAGCTCAATCCCCGAGGCAGAGGAGACTCCCGGGGAACCCCGGGGCCGGCCAGAGCCCTCGCCCACCGAGCCACCACTCTGCCCACCGACTTCCCCACACAGCCCCATGCAGGACAACCCCGCGCAGCGCAGCGTGAGCAGACAAAGCCTCACAAGTTTTACACTCAGTTTTTGTTTGTTCTTTCCCTTTCCCGTCCAGAGGCGAGACATTTGCAGGGCTGCGCCGGGGCCAGGGACACAGCCCGCGCCTCTCCTGCCCCAGACAAAGCATCCGGAGTCCACGTGGGGTATAATCTTCCCTGCTCGCTTGTTATTACTTCTAGATTCAGCAGGAAAGTGTGTAACAGTAAGAAAAGGAATATGATTATCCTGGTGTGATAGAAATGAGCTTTCAAGGTCAGGAGGAAAACTTAGTTAGCCGAAGTGAGTGAAATCTGCAGGACCAGCCCCAGGCCTGTATGGCAGGTTCCCCCAAACCACACCTCCATCCCTGCAGAACACAAGCATGGAAAATTTGGCAGAAAATGTAAAAAATGCTCTGCAAGTGAAAAAGAGGAGCTGAGAAATCTGCTCTGAATAAGGCCTTGGAGACACTGGACATCACCATTCAAATAAACATGCACCACATAAACCTAAAGCCAATTCACAGCTCGGGCGAGTAGATTAAAACAAGCAAATAGATTTTACTGCCATTTGTTTTTCCAGATTTAGGAAAGGGAAATGTTTTTGAGAGCTGTGCTCATGAGAGTTTCCAGGGCACTGTGAGGGTGGAATCAGCCCTTCCAGCATCCACGGGTTCCTCTCCCTTTCTACAGAAACCTTCCTGCTGCTGTTGGCCTCGCTGACCTGCCATCAATCTCCCGCCAGCCGAAACGCCCTCTTTCCCTCTCTGCCCCTCAGTTATCATTTAATTCAGGAGAGCAAGGCTGTGCAAACTGCTTGTGGGAAAGGTCTGGTACCAGACAAAGCAGCTCTGGCAGACGGTGAGCCAAAGCTTGATCATTTTCCTATCTCTGCTACACACACCACAGAGAGATGCTAAGAGTTTATTACCTAACAATCAAGAGAATTTGTATGTCATTTCACAGGAAACAAGTTACCTCTACAGAGGATTTTATATCCAGGCTCCTGCCACCCATTCCAGTTACCTGCACCAGGCTCTCAGCAGCTCCTGTTGAGCCTGGGCTGGCAACAGAAGCCTCTGTCAAGAGTACCAAAGCAGCTCCCTCACTGCTTCCCACCAGCCCTGTGGTTTTCCAGCACAGACCAGTGATGGGACATGGCTCTGTGGGCAAAGCTCCTGCACTCCATAGCTGGAGCAGCTGCAAGGAGCAGGCAGCATGGCTGGGGCTCATGTGAGCAGGAAGGGAGAAGTGGGGGGTCCCTCACCACCCCTGGGCATAGTCAGCATGTCCTCTGCATGCCATGCCACAGACACATCCCTCCCCATGATGGAGGAACTCCCATCGGCAGCAAGGCTGGGCTGCCCAGCTTCTGCAAAAAGTCATTCCAGCAAGAACTATCCTGCCATCTGGCTGTGCTCCTTTGGCTGGCTGGCATCTCAAATTCATGGAGCCAATGACCGACTAGCTGAAGGAGCCATTTCCGGTCACTATCAGTCAGGACTGGCAACAGCCATTCACATCAGAAGCGACTAATTTTTCACATGCTTCCCAGCAAACATGCCAGATCTTCCACACATAACTCCTCACTCCCAAGCCTGAATCCTCCTCTTCACTGAAGGCTGCTCAGACAGCACCTTCTCTGAAGTGCACCTGGGGTATGGCACCAGGCCCAGCTCCTCTCTGTCCACCCAGTTCTCCCACTTAAAATTTCTTCCTACAATTCTCCTTAGTCACCCTGGCCAGGCAAGCCAATGGCACTCCCTGCCCAGAGCTCTGGTCTGGCTGCCACCACCTCCCATCTCTTGCTTTGCACCCAAGGGTTTGAGCTGGGACCTATTCCATGTGTCACAGGAGCGTTCCTGGAGATGCTCCTCAAATAAAGCGATTGAGCAAATATGTGTCATTACCTACAGCTGTCAGCAGTGTAACCTCGTCACCTCCGGATCTTGTGGGTCCCAGATTCCCACATCCCAGTAACGGCTGAGCACTTGTTTAGTCTTCTTGCAGGTAGGGAGGAGCACCAGCACCATTAAATCACCTTGGACAGTTGCAAGCTGGGGCTGGGAGGAACTTCTCCTTTCGCCGAAGTCGGCAGAGATGCTCCTGCTGTGTTCAGGCTTTGGGGTCCCCATGTCGATGTACAGACAGCTCAGTGGCTCTTTCCCAGCTCACAGCAATATCATTCTCCCTGCACAGCATTCTTCACTGCAAGACCCCATCAGAGCACGTCCCACAGGATGTTTCCTCCTCTTCCATTGGCATCTTCATGGTCTGGGCCCTCACCCCAGCCCTGAGCTGGCTGCCTGCCTCTCCACCAGCTCCACCAGTGCTGCTCCATCACAGCTCTCAGCAACCAGCCACTCCTCACCACAGCTCCCTGGAGCAGGTCTCCTGTCCCTGGCACCTCTCCTGAGTCTGGGGAGAGCTGTGCCACTCAGCAGGGCTCTGGCTGCTGAAGCAAGGTCTGTTCCCGCTGTGGGAGAGCCTCATCATGCTGCCACATGTGGGAATACAGCCTCAGCCTGCCTTACAGCTGGGCTGGCTTTTCCCATCTGGGGGGAATTGCTGTTTACACAGAGATAGGAAATGTTATCCCTCCTACAAGAAGTTTCTAACCATTCCTGTGGGCTGGCCAGGCCCACATGATACAAACCTCTAATAAAAATAAGGTTAAAAATAAGTGTCATCCGTGTAACCAGAACATCTAGAAAGTCTGCAGCTACCCAACTGCAAACTTCAAACGCCAAGGCACACAAAGAATAATGTTCAATGCCTCTCTAACAAAGCTGGCCACAAAATCCTCTTTTTCCTAGAAAACAGGATACGCCTGCTACAGCCTAATCTGAAGTGACGAGGCCTCCCCAAACCACCCTCCTAAGCACATATACGTTTATGGAGAGGAACGCTGCTCCCAGGGGGTGGCTGCCAGCAGAGCCCTCTCCCTCCATGCCAGGTCCAGAGCTGCTCCTGCCTACCCCAGTCAGGGATTATGGTCCCTGCTCAGGAGCAGAGGAGCCGCTGGAGAGAGGGAGGGTTTTGCCTGTGGCTGCAAGGCAGGAGTGTGCCAGAGCCCAGCAGTAGAGCTCCCAGCCCCACTCCACCTTTGCACGCAAGGCTGGCAGCCAGTTGCTCCTGCAGCAGTGTCTGCCTGGGACCAAAGGCTGAGGAGTGTGATGGGGAGAGGAAGGGGCATTAAACTGCAGAAGAAACTGAAATCCTGGTCTCAAAGATCTCATTTATCCAGGGGGACAGAACTAACTCCTCCAAAGTTTCAGCTGGGCAGCTGGGAGGAGTCACAGCATCCCTCAGACTGTGTCCAGAGGTGTTCTCTGAGTGCTTCCAGACCAAGGCAGAAACTGCAGGTGGGCAGAACACCCAGAGAGGAGGGGGGCTCAGACCAGCTGGGTGAAAGCCCCCCTGGCTTCTTTGCACACTCTTACTTTTTCCAGGCATTTCTCAGGCTGGCAAGGGCAGGCAGTGTTCCCCACTTCATCTGCAAGGGTGACCTGGGACCAACTTCAAAAGCCTGGGAGAGCTTGGCATAGATAATGGCATGAGAGAACAGGATGGGGACACCCCAGGATTTTATCTCTTGGGAATACATAATAAGCACTCTTCCCCGGGTAACACTGTCGAAGTGCTGAGAAAGATTTTCAAGTTTGACAGTGAAATGAAGCTGAAAAATGCATCTGAAGTAGGGCACATGGATCCTCTGCTCAATTTGGAGAGCACCATTTTCAGACTTTTTCTGTGCTTCTGTGCGTCCCCATGGCTTTTTTGCCGCTGCTTCTGCCTTGGTATTTATGGTGAACAAGGGCGCATACCTGCAACTCCAAACTGCTGCCCTTGGCCCGTCCTCAGCTCTGATGAGTCCATCAGCGACGCGTTCTGCATGAGAATGGCCTGGCGGGAGCACCCATGGGCTGATGGCTGCCTGCACCCCTACGGCAGCCCTGGGGCTCTGCCCGGGAGGCTGGGCACCATCCCCCGCCAGGCACCCCCATAACTACGGCCATCACCCTGCAACCTTCTCTTTTATTCGAGTAAATCCTTCTTGATTTGAGAACTGGGTAAGTTCTGGCAGCGCAGAGCCGCCCGTGCCATAGTGGGGTTGGTGGCACTCGCATGCCACACCGCCGCCAGCTCATATCCCAGGAGGAAGGACCACCGAATTTCCTGGTGATTGTTTGAACAGGATGTTGTGATCACGTACCTCAGCCGAGACTCTTCTTCTTGGATCCCGCCACTCAACTTTCCTCAAGAATTTGGTTTGCTGCCTGAGAAATTGTTTAACAGCGTTGGCGTCACCGTCCTACCGTACCGCCGGCGTGCTCGCACACGCGCGCACACAGACCGCCCTTAATTAGCTCCTAAAGCATCACCCTGGGAAGACACAGGGAAGGAAAGATCCGCCACAGACTGCTCCTGCGCGGCTGACCCCGGCTACAAACCGGGCCGAAAGCTGACTCTTGCCTGGTTTCAGGTTTTCAGACAGTACAGGGGGAAATGTGGTGGTTGTGAAAATGTGCGATAATTAACTCTAACTACTAATTTACATTTAGGAAAAATTGCATAGGGCGGAGTGCAGCATTTTAAAGCCAGAGAGGAATTCTATGTTCACACATACTGGAATCCAGTGGTACCCACTGCATCCCTCTCCCTGAAGGAGTTTGAGTTCAGACTAACTCATTTTTAAACGCAAGGATTTCCCATGGTTCCCATGGCTGACTTGGCCGGTTCACCACAGAAACGGATACATTGTTCCAGTATGAAAAATCTCTACCTTGTTTAAACGTGTCCTATATATTTAGGATCAAATCCTGCAAGTACCTTCACATGCAATTTTTTCACCCCAAAAATCGAGGTGCACAGTCCCGCCTTGGGTCTATGAAACAGAAACCTTGCCAGCTACCCAGGGAGGTAGAGGGGGAAGAAAAGGAAGTTGGAAGCTATTTCCAGCCAGACCATCAGTAAATATCTCTTAACTCCCCATCATTAGTGGTACTTAGCTGCTTATCTCCTTGTTTATAAACCACTGCTGGGATAGTCTCACAATGAAAGCATTATAAAATGTCCTATATTCTCATTTGCAATTGTACGTGTCAATAATAAACCAGGAGACTTGTGGGCTGTCGAGGTTTTACCTTCCTCAAAGGTTTTTACACACTGTCCTCTGGCCCGACAGACAGAGAACACCTTCCCTGATAAAATGGATCAGACACGTTCACACTTGATAGTGGAATCCTGGAGAGCTCCCGCTCCTGCTGTGAAATAGCCATTTAAGGCAGGGGAGTCTTTCAGGATGGGATCAGTTCCATTGTCCTCTGAGGGAATAAATCCAGTTTCAATACTCTTGGACCAAGGCCTTCGTCCCAAGACCAAACAGAAAGGAGAATGTGTAACAGGGCATGAGAAGGCAATTCCTCTGCCTTCTTACAACACATCTTTGAGTCTATGAGACCTCCTGCATATGGATTATGGCGAGAATGGAGCTGAAATCTCCCTATGGAACCCTGACCCATGGACATCTGGGCACTTTCTGTCCATAGGCTGGCTCATCCCAGGGCTGCTGCTTCCTTGCCCAACATCTGTCCACTCCACAGACCCCAGCCCTGGGATGTAGGCTGCTCGTCCCTGGGCCACCCATCACCCCGAGCTGGGCAGCAAGCAGCGCTGGGAGCAGCAGTCAGAGAGAGAAAAGCACACCAAAGTTTCGGTTCCCAAGTGGAATTTTCAGGGGAGGAAAAAAACCAAAAAAAACCTCAACCAAACAAAAAAAGGAAAAAACCCAATACTCACCTTACAAACCATGTTTTAAAGCAATTTTTTTAGGTTTTTGTACAGTAAAAAAATCTCACAATACTCAGCTGCCAGGCAGCTCTCCAGCCCGGTGGCCCCCGGCCCCACCGACCCCCGGCCCCGCTGTGGGCGCTCGGGCTGCGGGAGCCAAGGGGTCACCCCGGGGTGCTCCCTGGGCCGGACGGGCCCCCCGGGTGCCCTCAGCGCGATCCGGGGCCGCGGCGGTGCGGAAAGTGCGGCCGCCAATGCTCAGGCTGAGGCTGAGGCGGCGGCGGGGCCGGGCCGGGCTGGGCGGGCGGGCGGAGTCGCCGCCGCCGTCATGGGGCTGCTCAACTTCACCCGCGACCCGGTGCCGGAGGCGGTGAGCGGCGACATGCACAACCTCAACCAGCTCAGCGCCCAGGTGCGCCGGGACAGGGACAGGGACAGGGACGGGCGGGTTCGGCGGCGGGGACGGCCCCGGACACGGAACCGGCGGGGCGGCGGCTCCGGGGCAGCGGCGGCCGGGCGGGGCGGGCCGGCACCGGGAGCTGGAGCCGGCCGGCAGCACAGCCCCGGAGCAGTCCCGGGTGTGCTGGTCCCACCGGGTCTCCAGGCACACGTGCCCGGGTGCCTGCTGGGCCCGGTGCCCGAGGCAGGGCGGGTAGCGTGACCCGTGCCCGGCGGTACAGCCCCGATCCAGCCGGGAAAGCCCCGCGCACGCCGGAACTGTTTGAAGGATGTTTATAGAATCATGGAATGCCAGAGCTGTTTCAGCTGGAAGGGACCTTAAACACATCTAGTTCCACTCTCCTGCCAAGGGTAGGGACACTGATGGAGTTCCTGGTTGAGGGCTCAGGTCGTGCCTCGTGGGCAGTGGGGTCTTGTCAAGCACTGGGGTTTCTGGTGGGACCAGGCAGTGTTTGGATTGTGATTCCCACCCCAGATTCCCATCCTGCACTTCCTCCCTCCAGCTGAATGGTCCCGGTCGTTGGTACCATCTGCCTCCCGGTCACTGACACACCGGGTGTGCAGCTTGGACTGAAGTTGGTGGAAATGCTGAGGCTTTTCCAGCCCAGCTTGCCAGGACTGAGGATATCAGCCCAGTAACAGCCCGGTGCCATCTCTGTTACATGGCCGAGGACGAGGGCAGGTCAGGATCTGCAGCCACAAAGCAGCCAATACCACTTTGGGCCATACCCAGAAGGTCACAGCCAGCGCTGGTGCTGGTGCCAGCAGAGGAGGGTGCTGGTAGCGCTCTGCCACTCGGGCAGCCTCTCCATTCCTGCCTGCCAGCTGCACACCCAGAACGCTGAAAGCAGCAACTAGACCCTTAACCAGTTCTCTTCCCTTCCCGAGTTGGTCTGGTTACCCCATAGGTTTTGTGAAACGTGAGACTGGATGTTCACAACTTTTCCCACTCGCAGTTTTTGGATTGCACAAGATAGAACAGCAGCTTCTGATCAGCCACAAGTCACAAAAGCCCTGTGCAGTGCCAGCTACCAGCTGCACAGACCCCTTGAGAGGCTCTGAAAAGCATCCTGAGCCAATCCCCTCCACAGGCATCACATATTGCCAAGAACAGGGCACCAGCACAGGTCCAGCTCTGGGACCAGTGTGCTGGAGGCGTATGGAGCTTTGTCAAGGGGGTACATCTCCACCTAATCGTGGGGCTGGTGAGGTGCTGATGTCCAAGTCTAACACTGTCCTGTTTCTTCACAGCAATTCTCGGCGCTGACTGAAGTGCTTTTCCGCTTTCTGACAGAGCCCAAGGAGGTAAGGCAGAACTGGAGAGATGTGTGAGTGCAGCTCTGGTCAGAAACTGAGAAAAAATTGTGTTACTGCTCTTTCTCTTGAGCAGGTAGAAAGGTTTCTGACTCAGCTCTCAGACTTTGCCACCATGAATAAAATCAGCTTGGGCCCCCTGAAAAACATTGTCAAAAGTATTCTTCTGGTACCCAACGGTAAGTGATGTATTTGCATATGCTACCCTGAGGCCAAACTGTCCCAGCCATTCCTGCAGGGCTTGGTTTGCACAATAAGTGTTAATGGTAGCTAATACAGTGCTTAGCACTTAAGAATCAAAACTTCCCCTATTTGGTGACTCTGTATTCTTTATACCCTGCCTGCATGCACATTTCACAAGCTTAAGTAAACTCCCTTAAATATCTGTGCATTAAATGCAGCACAAGCAGTGTGACAACAGTGCTTGGTTTAAGCAGTGCCTGTAAATCCCTTTTGCCAGACCAGGGCAGCCTCCTGTTGGCACCGAGTCTCTGCAGGAACTTCCACCCCAGTGACCCAGTGCTGGAATTCCTCCAAGGACAAGCGGTGTTGGAGACAAATAAGACCGTGCACACCCGTTTGGGGTGGGCTGGAGACCGGTGCAGTTCTAGGCCATGTGAAGGAGACAGCTGACCTTGCAGTCTGGTTCTAGAGAAACACTTAACGTGTCCAGCTCTTTCTCATTCATAAACAGTGAGGAAGAGGTTTGGGGGGATTCCACTGGAATACCCCAGACTCCAGCACTTTATAGGATTACTGTGATGTTGTGGCTGCCGTTTGACATGGTAATGTATCAAACACTCCACGGCACATTCATCCCATTGATCCTTCTTGTTATTAATAGTCCCTTGCTATTACCCTTCAGCCCTGGCTTCCCTGTAGCTTCCTTCACAGCCCGGATCCTGAGCACAGCTGTTTTCTGAATTTGTTTTAAACTTGTTCTACTGCTTCAAGCCGCTTTTCCTATCCAGGAGTACAATAATTTTCTTTCCTATGAGGATTTAATGAGGAATTTGCATTTTTTCCCATCCTGATTCAGGCCTTGGTGCCCTCATCTTGTCGTTCCTGTGCTCTGGATTCAATCCCGTTGTAACTTTTCCTCAGCTCTGAGATGCCACAGACGATATCCGAACAGATCACAGCAGATAACTTTACCTCTGTGCTACACAGCCGGAAAGCCACGTGGGGCTGGCAGTCTCCTTGAATTTATGAGATGCCTGCTCTTGGCTTCAGAGATCAGAATCCTTGTAAAGGTCCCTGTGCTGCCTGGGCCCCAGAACAAAGGGGGAAGGCGCAGCGGGGGAAAGTGTTATGTGCACACGTTCACACCCATCATCCCAAACACAGCAGGTAGGTCAAATTAGCAGCCCGCCAGCCTTAACAGTTCTCCTTTAACAAGCAAAGCGGCTACAGGAGAGAAAGCAGCAGCTTCAAAACATAACCGCTGCCGCTGTTCCCATGGATACCTGCAATGGGATCTCGCCCTCTCCCAGGCACTCCCAGAGCCCGGACTTTTAAAGCACCGGGCATCTGCAGAGATACCGGCGGACACGACTGGGTTTCCGATCTCCGAGGAGCTGTGGTTTGCTTCAAAACACAGCTCAGAAACAGAGGCTTTCCATCGCCGGGTCCCGTCCCTGCCTCTATGTGACTCAGTAGAGATTAGTTTGACTGAGTAAAAAGTGATTTTTTTCTTCTTCTTCTTTGTGGTGTTTGTTCAGGTGCCCTAAAGAGGAATTTGTCTTCAGAACAAGTCAGAGCAGATTTTATTGCTCTAGGTAGGTCATGTGCTTTCCACTAAATAAAAGATAATTAATATTTATCACATATAGTAATCTCATGTGGTTTCCCCCCACAGGCCTCAGTGAAGAGAAAGCCAGTTATTTTGCAGAACAGGTATTTATATATTTTTGCTTGTTTCTAAGCTAACAAAATGTCAGTTCTGTGAGTGGGAACTCATAAAACCCCACTGTGCTCCTGAGCTATGTCGGCACTTTGGGTTATTTTCTTCAAAACCAGCGTGGGATTTTGAACTGAAGATCCTCAGAGAACTAATAAGGAGCAGTTTGTCTGATGATACCTCTGGTTTGCCAGGGCCTCTCTCCCATCAGTGTCACAATTCCTGCACTGCTGTGTGGCTTTCATGTGATGTTTTTGTGCTTCCCATGCTTTGAGCCCCGAGGTCATGCAGTTACACGAACACATGGCTTTTTGCACAGATATTGTTACACTGAACCAGTGCTAAAACAAAACCAGTGAGTTTCATATACAGAAGTGACAGGGCAGATGGAAATCCTAGCAGGACTCAAATACCTCTGAAAGCCCTCCTGACCACATTAGTTCTGTCTTTACTCTGGGCTTCAGCCATCCTCTGCCTTCGTTCCGACTCTTGTTGAAGTTTTAGGTACAAACAGAGGCCTCTCTGAATTAATTGCTGGTGTGTCTTTTGCTCTTGTAGTGGAAGGTGAATTCCCCCACCCTAACACGCCTGGCTGTGGGTCAGACACTGATGATTAACCAGCTGATAGATATGGAGTGGAAGTTTGGAGGTAATAGAGCTACAACATAAACTGGAGGGGTTGGGAAACCCAGCAGCAGATCTTGGCTAAATAACGTTTTATTTCACTGCTTAACTAACAGATTATCTGCCTTCTCTTCTTTCTGACTCACAGTGACTGCTGGGAGCAGTGAGCTGGAAAAAGTGGGAAGTATCTTCTTACAGGTAAATCTCCCACATCACAGAGTTCAGCTTGTAGTGCAGTTGAGGAACAAGCTCCAGCCAGGCATGTGGGAAGCACTGGCTGTGAGGGGAAGGAGAGGGAAGCTGGGTCTCATAGGAACGGGCTCTGTGACTGCATCTTCAGTCTCCAAGTGCTGCTGCCAGCAGAGAGCAGACACGCTGCTGTTTGTTTCTCCTCTGAAGACATGAGGTATCACAGAAACGTGGCCCATTCTGAAAAGCTGTTCAAAAAGTTCAGGTTAGCAAAGGTCAGCCATCTTGGGGAGGGAGGGAAAGTGGGATCAAGGACTTCCAGAGATCTTCCCAATGCCCAGGGAATCTGTTCCTACAGTGACACTTCTTAAAAAGCCTGTCAGATATGCGTGTGCTGTGCAGCAGTCAAACTCACAGCGGACTCCTGCTCTGCTGTCCTCTCCTGGTGCTTAGATACAGGTCTCTGAACTAAAATACCTCTGCTTTTCCTTTCCCCAAGCTGAAGCTGGTGATTAAAAAAGGGAGCCAATTGGAAAACGTGTATGTTGGTGAGTTAACAGTTCTGGACAAGAGGGAAGCACGGGAAAGCTGCAGTTTGGAGCTCCAAGTGTTGCTGGGGGTGGGGGCAGAACCAGGGTGGGGTCACTGCAAAAGCATCACTGTGGCTACTTCTGCCCCGGCCTCTCCATGGCTGCAGCTGCTCCTGCCACAGGCACTCTGGAAATGTTTAGGAGCACTGACTTTTGGGCATCTTCACATCTGTGCCTCAGTAAACACAGATCTGCCACGGAGCATTGCAGAGCAGCAAGGCAGAGGAGGAAAGTAAGTGATTCCCAAGCATGGAGTGCTCTTGGGAGATCCCATCCCAGGGGAGATCCCAGCCTGGCTAGCATAAGGAACCAGCTGCTGGGAATCACAGTGGCGAATACTCCCCAGCTTAGGTGAACATGAGTTGCTCCATGGTAGCACCAGAACAGCTTTGCCAATGTTGGAAGTGTAACCTGAAATCTAAGACTTGATGCCTCTTTTTTTTTCTGCAGAGTTAACTTTGCCCCAGTTCTACAGTTTTCTGCATGAAATGGAACGGGTCAAAACCAGCCTGGAAAGCTTCAGCTGAAACTGCACAGACCTGAGCCGACATCTGTCCGGGATGTTTAATTCCTCCTCATGGGCCTGCAGATCTGCTCTTTCCCAGCTGACTCTTCACACTCTGATAAGAGGAGACAAGCTGTGCAATGAGCAGTGGTGTCATGGCCCAGCAGGACCCATCAATCCTTTAGAACCTGAAACTTGGGCTAAGTTTCAGCTTTTTCAAAGCATCTACAAGTTCACTCATCTCTCTTTTTTTTTTTTTTTTTACTATACTATTATGAGAAACTGTGGTCAGAAGTAATGTGGACACCTTTACTAAAATAGCAAAGAAATAAACCCATTCCCATCCTACTCCATTTGTATCAGAATTTGATTTTGTGAGAAAAAAGAGAAACAGGAGCAAAGAATAATTTTGAAACTTGGATGAATTAAGCAGAGAGGACGAGGAAAGCAAGGAGAGTATCTAACCTGGGGAATCACTTAGTGCTCCTTTCAAGCCTCTCCCTTCTCTTGTATTAAGAAACATGTTGATTAGCTTCTTCCCAATTGTGCCTCATTATGGAAAAGTATCTCAGTGGTAGGTGATTTTAAATCTTAAACAACCAAACATCTGCCTCTGTGCACAGGGGGAGGACATCTCGGGGGGTGACAAGCTAAATCTCATTTGGATGTGCTGCTCTTTAATCTGCAGCCTGTGTGACATGGCACAGTCAGACCCAGCCTGTTTCCCAGTGGACATATGTCCAAACCCCATGAAGTGCCATTAGCTTGACTCTTTGAGGGTGAGGATGAGCTTCATCAGGAAGCAGAGGGGTGCTCCAACCCACCTGGGGCAGTGGGTGATGTTACAGTCACTGAAGTTCCTCTCGTGTCCAGACTGTTGTCCAGCAGCCTGAGCTGGCTGGAGCCTCTCCCACAGCACAGGGATGAAGGAAGCTCCTTTTGCAGGGCATGTCCCAAGGCACCTCTGTGTCCCTCTCACACTCAGCAGTTCCACTGAAGGGAATAAACCACATTAACAGGGAATATCCTAGTCAGATACTCTCTTTCCAGCCTCCACCTGAAGGGGTTCACTGTCCCAGGGTATCCTGCCACTCTGCTGTGGGGCTCCCTGCACCAGCAGCTGCTTCCAGTTAAACCTGTCCCAAACAGACCATTTCTATGAGAAAAGCATCACAGAGCTCCCTGCAACTCACAGCTCCACCCGTGGGTTTCCAGCTGCAGCAAACCCAGCATTGAGTGTCCCTGCATTGCATTTTCTGTGGTGCTGCAGGAGTGACTGGGAATGACAGCGGGCACAGGCTGAGCCATATATTTGGGAAATGGGGAATCCTGCTGGCAAACCCGGGAATGGATTTATTTAGTTTCCCACATATCAGATCAGTCACAAGCATTTCAAGCTTTGTCACATAATTAGTGTAAAAATGAAAAAAAAACCCAAAACCTCTGAAATAATATTCTACAGAATATTCTGCTTCCTTTCGGGTGGCAGGAAAAGCTGTTTCAGGGAGGAAGAAGCAGTCCAAAAGGCTGCTGCTTTCTCAAGACAAAAGCAATTTTTTTTGCTTTACGTTTTCTGCTGCCTGTCCCCATTATTTCTCCTCACCCTCCCAGTGCCAGGGCGGTACCACTCAGCCCTATCCGGTTACGTCGGGAGGTGGCCACGGCGCTGCGGAGAAGATGCCAGGCTCGGTTGTGGGTCAGGAATCCGCCGTCCCCCCGCGCTCCTCCCCCTGCCCGGTTGGGATTAAGCCGCTCGGGGCTGACGCACGCCGAGCCCGCTGACCCCGAGTGCAGGGGTCACCTCCATGCTGCTCCGCGGTCCCCACGGGCAGCTCTGATGGGCGGCATTTGCGCCGCGGCGTGACCTTGCTGCTGCCAGAGCGCTCCCGGGGACCGCCAGCGCCCTTTCATCCCACGCGCTTGGCTGTGCATGAGCCGAGCTGGCAGCCCCTGGGGAAGGGGTGGAGGGGGGTGCCCGCTCTGGCGGCACCAGCACGGGGTGACGCCAACCACGAGGGAATCGGGTCACCCTCCCAATGCTGCTGGCCAGGAGCGAGGACGGCTCTGGGATGCAGCGTGGCAGCCATGCACAGCACGGCCCGGCCTCGCCGCCGGCACAGGGCGTGATGGCCAATGTCCAGACCCCTGCGCCAGGGCCTGGCAGGCAGCGGGCACAGCTGGCACAGCTGGCACAGCTGTGAGCCGGGACCGAGCCATGGTGGGAGGGAAAGAGCGGCCGCGGTGCCCGTTTTGCCCGGGTTTCCGGGCGGCCCCGCGGTGCTCGTGTGCGCGGCCCCTTCCGCCTGCCCGTCAAGCCCAGCCAGCCGAGAGCTAATCTCGGCGGGACAACGGGCGCAGGGGAAACAGGGGCCTCTCACCAGCCTGGGGTGCAGCTAACCGTACTCCTGCAGCCGTTTGCCTCCCCAAGGTCTTTCCCGGCACATTTCCTCTGGGGCGGCTGTGCCACGGCCCCCCCATCCGTGTCCCTGCTGCGTGGGGACACGTGGGCCCTCCCGGCTGCAGCGGGGGCAGGGGCAGCTCGGCCATGCCAAAGCCACACACAGTCACCCCCCCTGCATGCTCAGATGCTCGTGCAGCCCCTCTCGCAGCTCTGCGGACTCTCTGCTGCCTCAGGGGCTGCCTTATCACACCCCGGGCTGCCAGGCAGTGTCTCCTGAGTGCAGGGGAGATGGCAGAGTGGCCCCAAGAGCCAGGCTGCAGTGCGGACCCTGTGCTCCCAGGCATCGCCCCGCTCATCCCCGCCAGCTCCAGCAGTGCAGCAGAGAACAGGGGCTGAACTCTGGGGTCTGTCATTTCCCAGCGTGGATTCAACACTGTTTTGATTCTCAACCATGTCAGATGCTAATGACCAAGGGAACTGGGATGTTCTCAGATGAAGCATCATCTCTGCACTGGGAATGCCAATGCTGCTCCCTTCACATGTGAAGGAACCCTCCAAACCCTGAGAACAAAAGCCTCTGCTCAGAGGGAGCAGAGCAGATGTGGGTTCCACTCGTGCCTGCGAGCCCATGGGCAGGCAGGGAAGGAAGGAATTGGGGCTCCTCACTGCTGGCTCTGCCTGACCTTGAGCAGGTCGTGTGGGAACTGACAGAGCTCCTCTGAGACATCCTGGTTTCCACAGATCTCACCAGGAGCCACTCCATGCCGAGGGCTTTCAGCTTGGTCTCCATCCCTGTCCCATTTGCAAAATAGGGTGACAAATCTCGGGGCTGGCCAACAGCTGGGAGGGAGCCATGGCAGGTGAGACAAGCCAGGGAGCAGAAATGGCAGGTAAGGGCCCCAAGGCAGCTGGAGCCCAGCCCAGTGCTGAAGACAATCCTGACCTTCCTCACCCCACATGCCATCCTTTTCCCCAATTCCTCCAGGTTTTGGGGTGATGCAGCACCCAGCAAAATCACCAGCTGTGAACTGCAGCTCCCTAGATTGCTCTGTCTGCCTGGGAACAGCAGCCCTGAGCACGCTGGAGGGCCCCAGGGCAGCACCACCACCCTGCTGTGTCACATGAATCCTTGGGGAGAGGGACACACAGGGGCTGTGTGAGGCTCCCTGGGGTTCCCATGGTGCTTGCTGTCTCCTCACCAGAGCAGACAGGCGAGGGTGGCACCATGCTGGAGCTGAGGATACACTCCCAGGGACAAGCCCTCAGCCTGCCTTGGGACAGGATTCTGCACCCACTCTGCTTGGAACAGGGGGAGGGCATCCCACCCTGCCTGCAAAACCGAGCTGCTGCCTCCCATTCTTGCAGGAGGTGGGGAAAAAGACCGGTGGTGTCCAAGGCAGTGGAAATATTCCTAGCATGTCGTCTGCTCCTAAGCCTTGCCATCTCTCTAGGCAGTTCTTTGTCCGAGCACACTGGGAACAATTGGGGTTGCTCAGCCAGACCGCAGGCTGTCGATCAGCAGAGGGAATGAATGCTCCGGCATACGGAACCCATCTTCTCCCACAGCAAGGGGAGGTGCCCACCAGAAACCAGCCTGTGGCACAACAGCACAGGCAGAAACAATGCCCGGGCACCCGCGCCACTGCCAGCCCCGGGAAGGGGGGAGGGTGCTCCTCAGCCCATCCAAGGAACAACCAAGTGGGAGGGGGGTGGCTGGGCATCCCCAGGCCCCATGTGGCACGGTTGGCACAGCCATGGTGACAAGGTCCCAGTGTGATCCTGCACTGCAGGTGGCTGAGGAGGAAGAGCTGAGTCTTGGGGATCAGAGAGGAGCCCCCAAGCTGTGGGATCGGGGCTTGGCCAGCCCCTCTCAGCACCCAGTGCCTTCGGGGAGTCCTATCCAGGGCTGATGGCATTTACTCCCTTGCAGACACAGCTTCACAAAGGATGCCAGGCCTTGCAGTGACAAACCCATCCTGGTCCCAAGAGCCTGATCCAGCTTCTCCTCTCCACGACACCCTGAGCAGCCACGGGCTGGTGCTTGGCGGGGGGAGCACCCACCAGCCTCCCGCTGAGGCAGCTCAGCCCATTTCCCAGCACTCGGCTCGAGTTTATAGGGCTGCTCTGTCCCAGGGGCATCGCTGTCACCGCTAACGAGGTTACCCCAGACCAGGCACCGACAGAGAGGGAAAGCAGGGTTAACCCTTGTGCCACTGACACGTCCCACAGCACTGGGCAAGAGCTCTTAACAAGCTGCAGTGGTGGTGGGCAGCTGTGAAACACCAGGTGAGGATCCCCGTGCCATTCCTATGCCAGCCCTTGCACCACAGCATCCTTCCTCTTGGAGCAGCCCCATATCCGTGAGAGCAGCACCAAGCCCTGAGGCCACACCTTGCACCCGGTGCCCACGGCAGCAGCACAGAAAGGACGGCGCACATCCCCATGGCGTCCGCATCCCTCAGCTTTGTTTCACATCGACAGCTGGGATGTGGATAAGGAGCAGGATGCAGCCAGGGCGCAGGCAGCAGACGTTGGGTGGCCGAGGCTGTTGCTGCCCACAGGGACACAGCACCGCTCACATTCCTGCGGGAAAATGTGAAGGCTGCAAGCAAGGTCAAGGGCCCTTCCCTTGCTGGGACTCGGCGTCAGACCAACACTAGGGTGGCCCGACCCGCCGTCCCGGGGGGCTGGGGACTGTCCCTGCACGCTCACCCCACAACCCCCCATCTGCAGGGCTGGCTGGGACACGGGTGGGTGCTGGCCGCGCTCCCCAGGGACCGCCAACGCGGGCAGCCCCGTCCGCCCGGCTCAGCAGCCCCGCGGGGCGGGGATTGGGGTGGGGTCCCCAGGCAGGGCCCCTTCGTTTCCACCCCCGCTGCTGAGACCCGGCGAACTCACGGCAGTGCCGGGCGGGGCCCCCCCGCCCCGCCCCCGCTGCGGTGCGCGGCGCGGGGCAGCAGAGGGCGCCAGAGCACCGCGCAGGGCCCCGCGCCCCCCGCCGCTCCCCGCACCCACCCGGCTCCCACCCCCCATCCCTCCCCGCACCCACCCCGATCCCACCCTCCGGACACCCCCATCCCTCCCCGCACCCACCCCGTTCCACCCTCCGGACACCCCGCCCCGCGCCCTCCATTCTCCGGGCTTCGTTCCCGCATCCACCACTCCCGTCCCCCGCCCTCTCTCCCCGGGGCATCCTGCCCGCCCTCCTCCAGGATATCTCCCTGCATCCTCAATCCCCGGGCATCCCTCCCTCCCTCCCCCGTCCCCTTTCCTCGACGCATTCCTCTCCCTCATCCCTTCCTCAGGCCCAATCCGCCTCCTGGCCCCACGGACCCTCCCTCCCCGCACCCGGCAGGCAGCCCCCCGACCTCGACCCCCCGCCTCCCACCGCCAGCAACACCATCTCCCCCGCAGTTCCCACAAGCGCTTTCCCAGCCGGCAGCCCCGGAGCCACACTTTTTCTCGCCCATCCCAAAGCCGGGTGTCACCCCCAGATACCTCCCGGACAGACCATCCCACCCCAGCCCCCCCGGACTGCCCCTGCAGCAGCCCCGGCCCCGAGCACCGGCTCCCACCGCCCCCGGCAAAGCCCCTCAAGCTGGCTCAGCTCAGGGTTGGGGGCAGGAGCCCCTGGATTTATTCAAAAGCAATAAAACTGAGCCCAAGTGTCCCTGTTCCGTTCTGTCACCCACGGCTGGTACTGGAGTGAGCCTCTGTCCCACCCCACACAAGCTGTGCTGTGCAGGGTCAGGCAGTTCTTCAGTCGGGCTGGCTTTGATAAGAGCAGATTAAAAATAATCATAACAATAACGAGGAGATCCGTCACCTCTCTAGGGGCCAGCTCACGGCGCCTGCTCCCAGCCAGGCAGGCTGGGACGTTCAGCTTCCACTACTGAGGAATTAGCTGTATTTATGCATTTATCGATGTGTAGCCCCCCCTTCCCCCACACACACCCCCCCCCGGGGGATGCCGGAGGGTGCCTGTCCCACTGCAGGTGGCCTCAGCAGGGCTGGGATCCAGGGAGGCAGCAGGAGCACAGGATGGAGCCCCCCTGGGTGCAGAGAAACCCGGTCTCAGGCAGAGCCCCACGTGCTGGCCCAGCTGCGTGGGGTGGGACTTGGGGGGAGCCGGAGCCCCCCTCCCCGGGCTGCGGGCGTGGAGCAGTTCGACAGAGCCCCGTCAGAGCAGATGAAGGAGAGGGGGAGCACCCACCTTTCCACCAGTTTTTCTACTTGCTCCATCTCACATATAGCGAATTCTGAGCACACAATGCAGTTATTGAATAAAATTATGCTTTTTTTAGTACTTGTATGCATGTGGTTTTTAAGGCTCTGTCTAGAAACCAACCTCTGAGCCAGGAGCAGAGAGACCGGAGGGGAAAGCCAGGCCAGCTCTGGACAGTTGTGGGACACAGAGATGCAAGTGCAGCACTGCCGACCGTAGCAGCTGGCAGGTGACACATCCAGCCCATGCAGGTGACGCGCCCATCACTCCTTCCACTCCAGGAAGAAGGAGAAAGCACTCCTGGCTGGGGCAGGGATCATTAGGGAGACTGGCCACCGCAGCCAGCCCGGGGCTGCCTCTCCTCTCCCCCCCCCCCCGTCACTGTCTCCGTCCCCCGTGGCGCCAGCTCTGTCCCCCTCCCGCAGAGCTCTGCCTGTGCCTGCGAGGACGAGTCCTGCCTCCCCTCCACCATCTCGCTCTCCCTCCAGGCAGCGGAGCCGAGGCGCTGCCAGCTCCATCTGCACAGTGCAGTGAGCACCGGGCCAAGGGGCAGGACCCACAATCACATTTCCTTGGAGCACATTGTGCTCCCGCCTTGCCGAGGGTGTTGGAAATGGGTGGCTGTAATAATGGCGCCGTGAATAACCACAGCTCACTTACTGTGGCCTCCAAGCTCAGTGTGCTCCAGCTCCAGCCTCATCCCCCCCCAAGGCTGTTCCCTGCCATGATGTGCCCTGGTTTCCAACCTGCCTTATAACCTCCTGCCTTGGCCCAGGTATCTGCAATCCCCACACCCACTCACGAGCTCCCATCAGCGCTTCCCTCATTGCAGCTAGTTTGGCTTTGACCTGTGTTCCCCTCCCAGCAGGACCCCCATGGACTGGGGACACAAAATCCCCAAACAGGGGCTCTGTTGCCCTGTGACAGGCAGTGCAGCACAAAGGGCTCATGGAGCTTTTATTGCTGCTGATCCTGCGCAGCTCCCCCAGACCTGCCTGGAGCAGAGCCTGCCCTTGGAGCCAGCGTTCTGCAAACAGCAGCCCCAGGGCCCTCCCCAGGGCCAGGGCGCAGCTCCCCACTCCCGCGGCAGCCCGGCCACAGGGCAGCAGGTTCTCCTCTGCCACCAAACCTGGCTGTGGCTGCGCTGGTGCCATCTGTTCGTCAGGCACAGTCCCGTGTCACGCTGTGATGTGGAGCCATGCCAAAGCTCCCGGACCCTGCTGGAGCACCCGCGCTGGAACCGGGCTCTGAGTGCCGCGACCGATGCGATTTGCAGCCCTGGTGAAAAGATGAGGGCACAGATGCCAGCGGCGTTTCCCGGCTCTGGAGATGAGCCGTGTCAGGTGGGGCTGCGGGTGCTGGGGTTGTGGGGGCAGCTTGGGGGGGTGCCAGGGCTCAGGTGGGGGGCATCTCGCCAGACCACCCCCCAGCTGGGGAGATGGGTGCCTTGTGTGCTCCCAGCAAGGACACAGTAGTTGCAGGGCTGGAGTGACACTGGGAAGCCTCGGGCTGGGCTCTGTCCCGCTCTGCTTGCTCGGGAATGAAAGGATTTGTCAACGGGGAGCTGATGAGTCCCGCGGGCAGGCAGCTCGCCCTCCTCCCAGCACCCCCTGTCCAGCAGGTGGGCTCCTGACGGCATGCGGCTATTGCAGGCACCCCGAGCAGGCTGCCCTCGAGTGCCGATTGCACCAGAGGGTCTGAACCCACTGTCCCACCAAAGCCCCTAGTATGGGGGCCCTGACCCCACCGGCCGGACAACACAGCGGCTCTGGAGGCTCTGACCCTCTAAGGTGTTTCTGCAGGATGCTCAGTGTGACCCGGGCAGTGCTTGGCACACGGAGCAGCCACATGCGGCGGAGACAGGAATATGCTTTCACCAGGAGAACAAGAAGAGCCTCTGATGGCTGCCATGTCCCTTGTAAACACCAACTTTGAGAGCATCAAATTACAGCCGCTGCCTCGGCTCCAAACAAGATGGTAATCGGGAGCACGGAGGCACCCTGCCTGCATCCTGCCTGCACAGCGGGGAGCACCGGGAGCCTGGTGGAACCGCAGAGGCCATGACACCCTCTCCTGCACTGCAGGACTGCCGGGGCTCGCTGCGCCCCGACCCCGCACAGCACAGCGACCCAGCGCGCCCCGGGCGAACGGGAGCTCCCCGCCCCCGGCCCTGGCGGAACCGCTGCTCGTTTATCCCCGAGTGCGTGCGCAGGGTCCCCGTGGCAGGGAACACAGCGCGGTTCGGTGCAGCCCCGTTGGGGCACACCACTGCCCGTCCCCGCAGCCGTGGGCGTGCGGGGGGAATGACTCCCACCGAGGGCTGGGTGAACTGACCCCCGTGGTCCCGGGCCCGCCGTGCTGCTGCCGTCCTCGGCGTCCCGGCTCGGGAGATGCTCGGTCCCACGGCCGCTCCCCGAGTCTCCCTGCAGCAAGGCCGGTGTCCGGGCTGCAGCCGCCGCCCCAAGGAGAGCTCGGGGAGGGCACAGCCGGGCAGGGCCAGTCCCGGGGCCGCAGCTGGCGGGATTGGAGGCAGCTGCCCGCAGCGCGGGCCCCCCCCTCCCCGCTGCCCGTGGCCCCCCCTTCCTCGGGCAGGAGCCGCTCCGGCCGCTCCCTGCTGAGCGGTCCGGGCTGCGGGGAGGGAGCAGCCCCCGCTCCCTCCTCCTCGGTCCCGGCCGCGGACAGGACCGAGCGGTTTCCCCCCCGCCGCCGCCTCGCCGGTCCCGCACAGCGCAGGGACACCGGGACTGGCCGCTCCCCGCCGCGGGGCTCTGCTGCTACCCCCGCCGCGGGGGCTCCACGCTCGGCCGGGCCGGGGTGAGCGGTGCCGGCGGGGACACGCGGGACCGCGGCTGCGCCCACGCTGCGACAGCTGGCGGGGGGCGGCGGGGATCAGCTGCGGCCGGGGATCAGCTGTGCCCCGCGCCGCCCCGCCGGGGCCCCCCCGCTCCCTGGGGAGCGGCCCCGGGCCCCCCCCCCCCCCCCCCCCCTCCCCGCCCTACCTGCCCGCCGCCCTCCCGGCCCCCCCCGGGGCGGCTGGCGGCCGCCCAGCCCGGAGCTGCCCTGCTCCCTCCTCCTCTCCTACTTCTCCTCCTCCCGCGGGCACAGCCCTGTCTAATCCCACGGGTGTAAAATCCACGCTGCGGCTTTGGCCGTGGCGGGGCCGGAGCGGATCCGATGGGGCCGGTGGGGAGGACGAGGGAGGAAGGCGCGGGATGCTCCGGCGGGGGCACCCGGCCGAGCCCCCCCTCCCGCACACCGCAGCCATGGCAACGGCGATGGGCTGTCCCAGCCCGGCCGCAGCGCAGTGAAGGCGAGAGGGACGCAGGGAGGGAAGGAGCCGCCGGGCGATTCCTGAGGGGCTGGCACACACACAGCCGCTGGAAGCGACCGGAGCCAATCCCCCGGCTCCCTTTGTGATGCTTCCTGACACAGATTCCCTCTCCATGGCTGACTTTGCAAGTTTCCCCATCCTCTTCCCCTCCTCGCGCCGTTCCTTTTCATGCGACTAAATTATACACGAGAGGAGGGACATGCTGGAAATTCTGGTGACAAAATAGAAATGAGCAGATTTGCGCAGGCGGCTGCAGCCCGGCCGCCTCCGGGACTCCTGCGAGCCAAGAGGGACCGGACCTAGTCCCAGGGCAGCAGCATTAAAGCCCGTGAATTTTGAAATCACCAAGGAAAAGGCTTTTCCTGCGGCAGCAGAGAAGTGCGGGCGTGTAGAGCAGGATCGCGGTGGGTGCCGGGACCGCGGCCCCTCCACGCACAGCGGCTGCTGTCCCAGCACACAGCACCCTCGGGGACGGCAGGCGACGCATTCACTTCCCCGGAGAAATGTCTTGTTTGGGAGCCAGTAAAAAATATGCAAATCTGGGAGGGCTGGGCCTCAGCCTCCGAGCAGCCTTTCTCCCCTGCCTCCCCTTCCTCCCCATCCCAGAGCTCTGTGGGGCGAGCTGAGCCCTGGGCAACAGAGGGAAGGGAAAGGCAGAGCAGGGGGAGCGCGGGGGCGGCAGGCGGCAGTGGGATGGAGATTTGGTGTGTCACGGAGCAGGACGGGGAGATGTGCGCGGGATAGCGGCTCCTCCAGACCGCGGGCATGCGGAGAAGGCTCCTGCTCCCGCAAGCCGGGGTGGGTGGAGCATGCTGTCACTTTTTGGTGCTGGGCAAGCCCGGCATCGCTGTCGCAGAATTGCTGCCTGTGCAATGAGTCAGGAGCAGCGCTGCCACGTTTTCCTCCTACAGGCAGCGTCCCGTGGCGGGTCGGTCGTGCTCCGCACCGGGACGCGCCCGCACACGCGGTGCTGCTTCAGCTCCGGCGCCACGTGGGTGGGTGAATCTCCGGCAGCGACTCTCCGGGGAAACCCCTCTGTTGGGAAGGATGAGGACACCGACCTGCAGCTCGGACGAGATGTGGAGCGCCTGGCTCAGGCAGGGATCCCACGGGACACGGGCATATTCCTGTGCCTGCGTCCCACCTCCTCTGCCAGACAATGAAACACTGCCCTCCTTCCCAAGTCGCAGCAGAACAAATAAAGCAAGCGCCATATGGTGCCAAGACACGTTGGAAATGGGGCCAAGCCCAGGAGGTAGGGGAGGTGGCAAGCCTCCATCCCCACACCAGTCCCCATCGCCAGCTCCAAGCCAGGGCTGTCCTTGGGGGAGCCCTGTGCCCGCTCCTCCTCCTTCCCCCCGCAGCCACTGCCCCGCTGCCAGGCACAGCTTTGCATTTCAGCCGTGGCTTTGCCTGCAGTCCTGGGGGAGCACAGAAACCAAAGCTGTCCCCGAGAGCACTTTTTCCTCTAAGGGCTGGCCCAGGGACACAGGTGTCCCCCGCTGGACTGACACTGGGGCGTTGTCAGGAGATAATGCCCTGCACCCTTGTCACGGGACAGGGCACCCAGCTACCTCTCCCCCAGAATTACAACAGGAGTGGGCACCACAGACAGCTTGTCCCCTAAAGCCCCTGCAGCTCAGGGGCTGAAGGAGAAGCCTTGCAGCTGCTCCAGGCCACCACAGGATACAGGACCCCACTGCAAGAAGAAAGTGGCAGTTTCTGCCTGTCACAGCAATCCTCCTGCCTGGATCCTCCCACAGCCCTGCAGCTCCTGGATACCCTGTGTGTTTTCAGGCAAGTCACCTCCAAGCACAGGCACCCAGCAGTGAGGTACCTCCCAGGGGACTTGGGCACCCTACGGCAGGGCTTTCAGAGGTGCTGAGCGCCTGCAATTCCCTGCAGCCTGCTCTGTGGAGCAGAGCACATCCCTCTGAGAACCCAGCCTGCCCAAGGCCCGACTCAGGACAGCAGATCTCAGAGCTTCCTTGGGGGCAGGATATGATGAGCTCCTGGGGAAAGAGCCCCACACACTCTAACAGACCTTCTGCATGTGTGGCAAGCAGATGCCAGCCTCGTCTGTGCCTGGGAGCCACGTCACAGAACTCATGTGGCACCTACCCACCTGCCACCCCCATTCACCCCATTCCCTGTGCAAGGGCCTCCAAAACGGAAGCACCTGGCTCTGTCCTCCAGGTTGAATCAAAGTGAGAATCTCTTGGAGGTTTTGTAGCCACAGGGCTCAACTCTCTCACTGCAAATGTGAGCAGATCATTTGCACCTGAGTCACAGAGATGAGAATCAAGTAAGTTGTGCAAGCTAAGGACTTTGTTGAATCATACACAAAAATGTTGGGATGATAAGGATCAGACAGGACCCAGGAGTAGCCCACAGATCTCTCCATCTCTGCGCCATCCTCCTTCCTACTTTAAAGAGGCAGCACTGCCTGATGGAGTGTCTCATAACCTGGCTCCATCCCTCCCTATCTATGCTCCCATGACCTGGCTTCATCTTCCCTCCCCTGCCTACAGAGCCTCTGAGAATGCTCCACACCAGTGAGTGCTTGATAGCTGCTCTTCAGATCCAAAGCACTGTGTGAAAATACTATTTTTTATTGACAGTGTTACAGGTAATGAGAAAAGCAAGAGGCAGCCTTGTCCTGCACAGCCTACCTGGATTCCTGTGGAGCGAAAGTGGACGTGGCAGAGGGTCCCAGCTGTGGTGCTGTTTGCTGACCAGTGGCTGTGGAGGTCTGCCCTCATCCTGGTCCCAGCTCCACTTGGGCTTCTTACCCACCACGTGTTGATAAACAGAAAAAAATGTACAATGGCTGCATTGAAGTTCCCAGTTAAACAGAACAGCAGTGGCTGCTCAGAGGGGGAACTTCTGCATTATCTTTTGCTCTGTTAATTCAGAGGTGGGACTTGCTGAAACAGGGACAATCCACAGGGAAAGATCTGGATTTTTGAACACCCCTGGGGTGAGATCTCAGGCAGGGTTAAATGCCAGCAGGCAAAAGAACAGCAGCAACCCCAGGAACAAAGGGGATACGGGTATTTTTGGGCAAGCTGACTGCTAGGAGCAGGGGAAGGTGTTACTGGGAGGTGTGGGGTTAGGGCATCCCATGTTCCAGCACATGCAGCTGCAAGGCGAGGCCGGGGATCCTAGGTGCATCACCAGGTACTGACTGGCAGTGGGCCCCACGAGAGGCCGGGATCCTGTCTGGATCACCAGGCAGCAACTGGCAGCAGGCTCTGCTGGAGACTGAGGATCCAGCACTGGCACCGCAGCCACACACACAGGACAGTGCCCGGCTGCTGCAGGGTGAGCAGAGGGCACAGCTGAACCCAGCAAGTCACCGAGCTGCAGGCAGCACAGCACAGGCAGGGAGAGCAGGAAGGAAGCCCAGGCAGGGAGCACAACAGGGGAACACAGGCAGGGTGTGCAGGCAGGGAAGGGAACGCAGGCAACAGTGCTGGCAGCAGCAGCAGCCTACCTAGGGGAGAACCAGGGAAAGCCTTGGGTCCACGCTGTGACCCAGGACCTTGCTGCTTCCCAAGCCCCTGATGGCGTGGCAGTCCCGGAGGTCTGCAGCCTGGTTTGTGCTGAGTTGGCAGGGTCCTGCTCAGCAGCAGCCAGGTGGGATCCTGTGCCTGGAGGAGACACGGCAGGATCAGCCCAGAGCAATCTGTTCGGCTAGAAGTGGGTGGTAAATTAACGGCAATGGAAGAACGACTCCCCGGTAGCTCCAAAGTGGGGCGTCAGCAACGAGCCGAGCTCTAACGAGCCTCGAGAAGGTTGGAGCCCTCCGTGCCATTTCATCTCTGCTGCTCTGCGTCGGATTTCCCAGGAGCCCTGTAGCCTCGGCCACATTAATTATGCAAATGAAAAGGTGATGCCAACTCACCATCTCTCGGTAGGGTCCCTGCGAGTGAAGATGGGCCCGAGCACCGGCCGCTGCCCTGGCTGGGGCAGGGAGGGTCCGGGAGCACACCAGGCAGGATGGATGTTTGCAATAATTATCCAGTCATCCCCTTCAAGTGTACTGCAGCCATAGCAACAGACAGATGTTCTGTCCCAGCCAGAGTCTGCATCGAGCTGGGGAGGGAAGCACAAAAATTAACCCGTTCAGCCCTAGGATGGCACAGAATCCACTTTATTCTGGGACCAGCCCACACTTGGACATCCCTGAGGAAATCAGGCAAAAACCCAATCACACTGTCCCCAGATTAATCCAGGAGAAATTGCCCCAGTGCTTCCTTGGCCACTGTCTGACGCAGAAAGTTGAATGAGAATCAGTAGCATCCCATGGGATGGGGTCTGGCTCTGGGAGGGCTCTGCTGTCTCCTGTCCCGCATGGAAGTAGCTTGGCTGAAGCTCAGCATCTCCTAGGGGTGATGTTGCAGGTGAGGTTTTTCAGCTCTGCTGGTACCCAGCCTTTGGAGAGGGATGGATGGCACTGGGAACTTGCTCAGGGACGGCCATGAGCAGCTCTGCTACCAACACCCACATTGTGCCCTCAGCACAGCCCCTGCTGGGCACCCAGCTAGGCAGGAGGGGATGGATGAGCCACATGAACCAGTGTCCACTTCTGAGTTAACAGCTGGGTCAAAGCCTTTAAAGTATTCGGAAGTGGGATGCAGCCAGACCAAGGAATAGCTGGCATTTCGTTATCCTGCTGCTGTACAAGTTCCCAGGATTCAGCCTGAGTCCATTAAATCTCACCCAGAAATATTGACACAGGGGGTCTTGTGCCCCCCAACACACCAAAAATGTAAACCCAGCTTTTCCTGGGGCCTGCTGAGCAGGCAGCACTCCCCAGGCACAAGGTGTCTTCTCCACCCGCCAGGAATTCCTTCCAGCATTGGCATTTAAATGTTGTAAGCTAAAGGCCAGACCCCCATGGACTGCACAGTTCCCTTCTGGAAGGATCAGAGCTGCCCACCCCAGCTCTCCCCTCCTGTGCCAACTGTGCCCAGGGGTCCTGCAGAAGCAGCAGGGTTCCTCAGAAAGCAGAGCAATCCCCTGACCTCAGAGCAGGCTCATTGGAAAGCCCCATCCAGATGTTTGCAGCTGCAGGTGCTGCTGGAGTGTACCCATGGTGAGGATTTCAAAGGAGGGCGAAGGGGCTGGGTAGGACAGCCTGAGTAGATGTGCCTGGAATAACAGATCATGCCTGGAAAAATGGAGAGGACCTTTCTCTGGACTGGTGGAGGAACACAGACCCCCCCCAGCACAGAACCAGACAACCATGGAATCACAGAACTGCAAAGGATGGAAAAGACCTCTAAGATCATCGAGTCCAACTGTTAACCCAACACAACTGTGAGAGGTCACAGGAATAGTCTTTCTTCTTAAACTGTAAGACTATTTTTGGTTCATATTCCTTCCCTCTTGTCCTCTGCCACACAGACAATGAGATCTCCAGCTTGCAGAGGGCACCCCAGCTCCTCCTGGCTGCTCCCGGCGCGCCTGCTGACAGCTTGTGCCGCCTTAGCACAGCCTAGCCTGGAAATCTGTGGTCTCCCGGTTGGGTTTTTTTTCCCCTTCTTTCTCCTGAAGAGAAAAAGCAGGGAAGGGTGAATTTGCTGGTCTTGAAACTGAGGGAGACGTGGCATCATGTGCAGTCACAGAGGATGTGGGCAGGTGCCATCAGCCTTCCCCACGCAGCTCTGGGAATGGAGCTCAGCCCTGCTCTGCAGCTCCCTGGCTGTTCCTGCCCGGGCTCCCACACAGCTCTGGCAGCTGCTGGGTATTTCGGTTCTTCCCCACAGCGCCAGGCTACCCCACTCCTTCTGTGGCTCTTCCCCCAAGCACATCAATCCAGTGGCCACGTGGTTTGATTCCCAGCCCACTGAAGACACGCTGGAGACAGAATAAGAAGGTGGGAAAAATGTCTGTTAAATCCCCTCTTAATTTGTGACTCCGGCTGCTCTGCTTCTCTTAGTCCCAGGCCTCTTCCAAGCAGAAGCCTCACCAAATGATGCTTGGTGCTGTGATATGGACAGCAATCCAAGAGGCTCCAGAAGGAATTCACATTCCTTGCTGACTTCCCTGAGCTGCTTTGACTTATTATCTGACCTGGATCTAAATTGAGTTTTGATTAAAGTCAAGAGTAATTCTACTTGGGAAAACCTCATTGTTTAGGCTCAGAGTTACCAAAAGCTACAGGAGAATTAAATCTGATTTCTCACTTTGGGGACAGAGACCCCAATGGGACCCCTGACAGTGCCCAGTGCCTGCTGCGAGAGGCAGCCACACTGGGCCATGTCACCCAGAACCTGACCAAGCTCCTTTTTGCCGCCACCAGGTTCTCTTCCCAATTCTTCTCTGAGGCACTCCTGTAGACCGTGGTGGCTCCAATGCTTGGTCAGCATCTCCTCATGTCAGACACAGGGTTATCCGTGATCTGTTCATTCTTTCTCATCTTATCCCAAGGTGGTGCCAGGGTTTAGCCCATGTCCCTCCCTTGTGTCTATCTCCAGTTGTCCACAAACATGTCTTTTCTCAGCATCCATTTCTCAGAGATCAGGGAGCTGAGTCATCTCTGTAAGACACTCTCCTCTCTCCTGAACAATTCAGCAAACTCTCTCTGCACTAGTTTCAGGCTAAATTCTCTCAGTGTGGCTCACCAGAACCAGCCCGAAGCGTCGCCAGAGCCCTCATACTTCTCTATTCATCCCTTGAAATGAATCTCCGAAGACTTGGAATCATTCCCCTTTTCCATTCTGCTGGTGGATCACAACTACCCAGATGGTGGATCACAAGTCTCCCCTTGGTGGATCACAGGTCTCTCCATGGATCACAGGTCTCCCACCCAGCCTCGGGCAGGTGAACATCTCAGATGCAGACTGAGAGAGACACACAGGCTCTCTTTGTGTTTTATTGGAAGAATAAGGCAGTTCCAGCGAGCAATTAATCTCATTCCCTAGGGAGTGTTCAGAGGATGGGGATGAATGGTTTCTGTAGGTGCTCATTGTCTCACGCTGACTGTAGAGACAGTTGAGACACGCAGGTACCACTGGCTGTCCGGCTGGGAATGTAAAGTTACAAGAGCCAAACATCATCCCTAGTGATCCCGTAAGTACCTCAACATTCTCTGTCCCTCCCCAAGGAAGCACTCCTGGATGCCAGCAGAAGGGATGGTTATTAACTCCTGAGTTCACTTTGTGTTGCTTAGCACCAAACAATGCCTATGGGTGGGTTGGATGCTCCCGTGCCCACCCCTCTGTCTGGCTCTGATCCCACCCAACAACACTCGGGGGCAGTTGGTAAATAGTTCCAGTTTTGGCTCTACTTGAGTGCAATGGTCAGCAGATGCTGACCAACAAGACCAGATGTTCAAGGCCAAGTTGGACAGAGCTTGGAGCAACCTGGTCTAGAGGAAGGTGCCCCTGTCCAGGGCAGGGGGGTTGGTACAAGATGGTCTTTAAGGTCCCTTCCAACCCGAACCATTCTACGTTTCTATGATCTCTAGAGTATTTGATGGGATGTCTCTGGCAGCATGGCAGGATTTCTTCCCATCCTGTATGTTGTTCAGACCTCAGTATGTCCCAACTGCTTTGCCCTGTGCATGTCCAATCCCTGGTCCAGCTGAGCACTTTTGTCAGAGGACCAAAAATTTCTTTAGAACAAGACACAACTTGTAGGAAATTAGAAAGGCACCTCAAAGAGGAAAGAGCAGCAGAGTGATCAGATAAAACCCAAATCCAACCTTTTTTTCAATACAGTATAAATAGCAATGGACCTGGAGTCACCGCATTTGTCTATAAAAAAGCCATCAGCAGACACCCTGTGCTGAACACACCCAGTACATGACAGCCTGAACCAACAGCTGAAGGTCCAGTGCCACCAAACAATTTCACTTTCCTTTTTCCCTACCTTTAAGGACAAGAGTGCCTCAACATCATGCATTCTAATCTGGAGTGTCATGAGATTGCTCATGCAGTGCAAGTTAAACCCTCATTGAATCCATGCTGGATTGGACCTAAAATATTGATATGAACCTTTAGGCCAAGTGTGAAGGGTCTGCCCAGAATCCTCACTCAGAGGACATCAGTTCTTGGTGTGAATGGCCTTGCATTCACAAACTGGGGAAACTCATGTCCATGCTCACCAGAGAGGGACCTTCTGTGTTGCTTTGTAGGTGGACCCCAAACCTTCCAATGGTTGGGCTGAGGTAGGAGAAGACTTCTGCCCCTGCCTATGGTGCTGCAAGAGGACATTCCCTTTGCACTGGCTCCTCAGTAGCTCAACTGCAAGGTGGGGAATTCAGTGGTGACCTCAGCGAGGGAGTCTGATCATGGTGAAAAATGCAGCATCACTCCTGGGTGGAGCAACTCCTCAGCAGAAGCAAAATGTTCTTTTACTCCCTTCTTTGCTCAACATCTCCTGCAAAGTGGCTGGACTCCAGAAATGGGATCTACTCTGGCTCTCCTGGACATCCAGAGGTCTCCACCTCTCTCACAATGCTGATTCACCAAATTCTCATAGGATCCCCCATAGGGTCCTCCGTGCCAGCCAGCTCTGAAAAACAGCTCAGCCTGTCACTGCTTTGTTTGCGACAAGTGTATGCCCAGGGACTGGAGCAAGCTGAGAGCTGAGCCTGACTTTATCCACCAAGGTGTTGCAAGACAGTTACCCACTGAACCCAAATTCTGCAGAACACCCTTTTCTTTTCTGCCATTTCCATCCACTCACTGCTCCTCACAACCATCCCCAGAAAAAGCCATGCTTCCACGGCTGGCTGAGGCTTCAGAGGATGTCCATCCTCTTCATAGCGGTCATCAGAAATACTGCAGCAGCATGCCAGTGAGTTCCTGTAGGCATCCTGTACAACATGCCTTGGGGTGAAATTCCACAACAGGGAAGATCCTCTGTGTTCCCCAAGTCCCTCTCCAATGGCGTCATGTTGGGCCCAGAGCAAACGGCACGGTGACACTGAGAATGTTTTGAGAGCTGTCCACATATCCAGTGGGATAGGGAGGGTCGACATGATCTACAGTGGCATGTTGCAATAAGCAATGCCAATGCTCCAGTGTCACAGACATCCCCTGGTTTCACCATACCCCCTCTGGCATGGCTAACTCATGGCTCAGCTCCTGCAGCATTCCATTCCCACCTCAAGATCTTTTGGATGGGCACCATGTGACTGGCACAGGGCAAGGGACAGTGAACAAAACTGTCCTTCAGCCATCAAGCACCCTCACCTTCCCCCGTCTCCAGCCTTGGCGTGAGGCACTGCTGCTGGCTGTGCCCTGGCTGCTCCGATGCCACACCCAGCATCTCCAGCACTGCCCTCACAACTCCTTGACACATCAAATTCCTCTTCCAGGTTCCTACAGTCTCCTGGCTCCTGCACCTACATCCTCATGCCAGCTGTACCACTGCTGACCATGCAGGCAGTCCTCGTATGGTCCACTACTGTGCCCCTGACTTGGGATGGAGCAAGTGTGTGGCACCGCTGGGTGGGCATGAAGCTCACGTGGCACTGGTGGACAGAGCAGGAGCACATGCATGGCACTGTTGAGTGGACATGGAGCACATACATGGCCCCAACGGGCAGACTGCATGCATGCATGGCATTAATTGGACAGGCAGAAAACACACATATGGCACTGATGGACAGACTGGGAGCATGCAGGTCACTGACAGACAGGGAGCACAGGTAAGGGACCGATGGACAGATGGAGCACACGTGTGGTGCTCATGGACAGACTGGGATCACATGCGTGGCAGTGATGGACTGACAAGGAACGTCTGGTGGCACCAACAGACAGACCAGAAGCAGAAACATGGCACTGTTGGGTGAGCATGGAGCACACATGTGGCACTAACAGACAGACCAGGAGCACACATGTGGCACTGATGGACAGTCAGAGAGCACATATGACACCAACAGACAGGAGAAGAGCACACACGTGACACTGCTGAGTGGGCATGGAACATGCATGTGGCACTGATGGTCAGACCAGGAGCACACGTATGGCACTGACGGACAAGCAGCACATGCGTGGGACCAAGGAACAGACCGGGAGCATATGTGTGGCACTGGTGGGAAGACCAGGAGCACGCGCGTGGCACTGCCGAGTGGGCATGGAGCACACATGTGACACCGATGGACAGACCGGGAGCACGCGTGTGGCACCACCAGCATCTCGGCACATGCGTGTGAGCGCCGGGCAGAGCCCGAGCCGCAGCCGCCGGCCGGGACGGGCCGCCCCATCTCACCCCCCCGGGGCCCGCCGTGGCCGCCCTCGCCTCCGCCCCTTCGGGGCCGGAGCAGCGGGACCGCGTCCCGACCCCCCCCGCTCGCCCCGCAGCGGTGGCGCTCGGTCCCGCCGCGGGACAGCCGCGGCTGCGGGGCGCGAGGCGGATGCAGAGGGCGGGGGAGCGGAGCGAGGCACCGGGGCCGGGGTCCGGCCTTTGTCTCCCGCTCCAGGGGCCGGCAGAACCTCCGCTGCCCCGGGGCCGGGCTTGGGGCGGGGTGCGGCTCTCCCGGTCCGGCGGGACAAGCCGCAGCCGCTCCGGTCAACCGAGGGCGCTGCGGGGCGATCCCGGTCCTCGCGGAGGGTGGAGGACCCCCCCTCTTCACCTTCCCACCGCCGCTCCCGCTGCCCCCGCGGCTCCTCCCCGGCTCTGCGGCGGCTCGGCAGGTGCCCGCCTCCGCCCCCGCCGGCCCGTCCCGCCGCACACGTGCGCCCGCGCCCCGCCGGCCCTTTGTCTGGGACCGGCACCGGGACCCGCGCCCACCGACACCCCCTGCCCCGCCTCGGCCGCTCGCCCCCCCGCTCCGCTACCCCGCTCCCCGGCCGTACGGGGCCGTATGGCCGGGGAGCAGGGAAGCGGGGGGGGAAGGGGCGGCCCAGCCAGGGGAGCGCATCCCCCCGGAGCCGGGGGGGGGGGAGCAGCTGCCCCGGGGGCGGGGGTTGAAGGGGGGGGGGGGGGGGACCCGTCGGTGGCGGCGAGGCCGCTCTAACAGGTGGGATCCCGCTGAGAGGAGGAGGCGGCCGGAGGGGGGCGGAGGAGGCAGGGACGGGCGGGCGGGCGGGCGGGCGGAGGGAGGGAGGGAGGGGGACGAGCCGGAGCCGCCTGTGATCCTGTGACAGGAGCGGCTGCTGCTGCTGCTGGCGCCGCCGGTGCCTCCCTCCGGTCGCTGTCCGAGCCCCGGTGCTCCCCCCCTTCCCCGTTACAGAGGCCGCCACCCCTCCTGCGCCTCTTGCTCCCCGCTCCATCCCGCCCGTCGCCCCCGCAGCCCGTCCCGGGAGCGCCGCTGCCCCTCCGCCCGCTCCGGGACAGGGCGCGGGGCCGGGCGCCGCCGCTGCTGCTGCTACCGCCGCCGTTACCGCCGCCGCCGCCGGTCGGGCGATGCCGAAGCCGCCGTTACTGCTGCGGGGGAGCCGCCCCGGGGACAGCGAGCTGGGGCGGCAGTTCCGGGACTGGTGCCTGCGCACCTACGGGGACTCGGCCAAAACCAAGACGGTGACCCGGAGCAAGTACCAGCGCATCGCCGAGGTGCTGCAGGGGGGAACCGGCTCCGGCGGCGGCTCCGGCGGGGGGGAGAAAGGCAAGTTCCAGTTCTGGGTCCGGTCCAAGGGCTTCCGCCTGGGAAACGGCACCAGGGAGGCGACGAAGATGGGTCAAGTGGTGGTATATGTGCCGGTGAAAACGGGAACGGTTAGTGCGCTCCGTGCCCCGGGGGCTCTGTGTCTGTCTGTCTGCCTGCCTGTCCGTGTCTGTTTGTCCTCCCCGGGGGTGCGGGCGGGGAGGGGGGGGGGGAAGTGCCCGGGGGGGGGGCGGGCACCCCCGGGGCCCTGGTCCCCTCCACCGCTGCGCCGGCCCTGTCCCGTCAGCACCGGGCGGCCCAGCCCCGCCGGCCGCCGGGAGCGCGCATGCCCCATGCGGGGCGCGACGCGGGGCCCGGCCGCTCCCGCAGCCC
>NW_024580668.1:7650107-7663220 GCF_017639235.1 Corvus kubaryi | reverse complement strand
CCGCTCGCGGGCCGCTGTCCCGGGAACTCCCCCGCCGGAGCCTCATTGTTCGGCGCCCGGCCGGGCCGGGGAGCGGGGCACCGGCCGCCGCCTCCCTCCCTCCTCCCGCCGCCGCCCGGGGCTGCCCCGCCGCCCCATTGTTCCCGTCCCGAGCGTGTCCCGCTCCCCGGCGCGGGGGGAAACGCGCAACTTTGGCGGCCCCGGCCCCGCGCAGGGAGCGCCCGGCGGGGCTGCCCCGACCCCGGCCCCGCGCCCCCCGCCATCCCCCGCGCCCCTCTCCGCCCCGCCGGGACCGCGGGCACCGGAGGGCTCTGGCAGGGATTTTTTTCCCCCTGTCCCTCCCCGCCTCTCCCGCTGCTGCTGCTGCTGCTGCCGCTGCTCTGAAGGGTGCAGTGTTTTCTGTGCACACAGACTCCAGCATTGATGTGGCTGGAGGATGCTTCCATTGAGGGCAGCCCATCTGTGGCAAATGCTTCTAAACGCACTATTTACCTCCCATCTGGTCCGCCTGATTATTGGGAGGAGGGGGAAGGGTCATTATTTCTCCCTCTCACTTCGTGGTGCTCAGAGGCTCCTTTCTTTCTCCCCTCTCAGCCCCCCTCCCCCATGCCATGCCCCAAAAAAATTCTTTGCGATTTTTTTTTTTTTTTTTGAGACCTCTTAGCAGCCCTCCTCTATCACTCCCCCTGTGCCAGGAGCCCCGGAGGAGGGCGGATTAGGAGCTGTACCCCCTTTCACAGACCCAGCACTCCCTCCCGGGTCCTCTCCATCCAGTCAGCGACTCTATCCCAGATCTTCCAAATGCTGCAGAGTCATGGTACCCCAGAGAGGCCGAGCCAGACTCCCTCGACCCCGCTGCTCGCTAGACGCCCCCTCCCCTTTGTCCGGGAGGAAGTCCCGAGGGTCAGCGGCTCAACCAGGCCGGTGCAAGCCCGCATATTCCCAAAGGGCCTCTGCACAGATGAAGTTTCAGCGAGGAGCATGCCTAGGCCCCCGCATCTTCCCTGGCAGAGTCCCTGCAGGCTACAGACAGGCGTTACACCCAGGCTCCCCTAAACCAGCAAACACAAGCAGATATATCCTGGGGGACAATCGAATTTTCCAAGGGGCAATACAGCTTATTTCCCAGTGCTTAGATGCCTGCCAGATGTTAGGACTGGGAGCACTTTGCAGAGCCACTGGCTGTAGGGAGAGCAGTCATCACAGTCCCCCAAACCTTCCAAAGTGGGGTCTGTAGAAGTTGTTGCCTCCTGTTCCTTTGGTCCTGGTCTCCCTGGCCCCACTGTGCCATTCCCTGGCAGGAATCCCATGGACCATTTCAGATGGGTGCAGTTGGGAGTTTGGCTTTGCCAGAACGGGCTCTCAAATTTAGAGATAACTTGTCAGGGATTTTCTTCAGCTCCTTGTAATTCGGTGCTCTCCTCATCCTTGGTGGTTTGGGTTGGGGTTTGGGATGTATTTCGTTGCTCTCAGGCACACAGTCAAATAATTCATGAATCTGATCTGAGGCTTTTGCTGGACAGTAACGCCTGGATTCTGGTTTAATGTCTGTTCAGCTGCTTTTCCCAAATACTTCTGGAGCAGTGTTTCGGTTGCTTTTCCCTGGCTGTGCTCCTCAGCAATCTGATCCGGCTCGTCCTGTCCGCTCGCCCTTCCCCGAGCACATCTGCGGGCGAGCACCGTTCTGGGGATGTCCCCCGCTGCAGGCACAGGCGGAGCCCCCACCCCGGGTGCAGTGAGGGGGTGGTGGGGGGTGCGTCCTGCGCTGCTCTCACCGCAGGTCGCCACAGGAAATCTGAGGGACCGGGAAGGAAAACTGGAAAAGAGGTGGTAAAGAGCATGTAGAGGGCAGCAGTGGGGATAAGATTTCCTTTCCCTGACAGGGTTGGAGCCACTCCTCCTCTGTAAAATAATAATAATAATGATAATCCCAACCCCCCAAAATAATCACACCCCCCCAGCAAGCCAGCAGAGCTGTTCCTTTTGGCTTGTGCACCCTGAGCTGGTTTGTGTATTTTCTGCACATCTGTAGTGAAAAATTAATTAACATGTGGTTATTATTTTCTCTCCTGAGTAACTTTCCCTTGCCCTCCTCCAGGCCTCTCATCAGAACAGGCCTAATCAGATTTGGGTGGCTTGAGAGCGGGGACTGTGCACTGAGAAGGGGGCATCTGCCTTAGGTGGTGGTCAGAGCAGATGGTGGTCTTCTCAAAGAATGCACTGGGAATAGGAACAGCAGTGCGGACGGATGTCTGGCACAGAGACTGTTCACATTTCTTTTTCCCAGATGAACGTCCCAAAGATGCTGGACATTTAACACATACAATTAAAAAAGCCCTACACAGATAAACACAGGCGGTTTAGCGGCGTAGGACATTGTTGCCTGACAACCCTATTCACACACGGGCTGGACGCTGCATCTTTTAGGTCAGAGTGCTGGAAAAAAATACATTTAGGCTGTAGTGAAGAGGAGGAGGAGGAGGGTATCTTTGTGTGCTACTGCAGCACAGACAATGGATACAGCCCAAAGTGCCCAGATCTGCCCTTCTTTCCCATGGCTGACACACACTAAGGTGTGAACCCCCTCATTATCCGTGGGCTGGACCGAATCCTGGCACTGGATGGGCAGCACTCATCCTTCTCCCCAGCTTTGCTAAGAACTGTGGGAGAATTTGTCCATGACAAGGTGCTAAGATGCAGTTCATTATAATCTCATGTCCCTCTTGTCCTAAGCATTTAGCATCATTTAGACAGTCTTTCCAGACAAACGTGGAGCGAGATGGAGCCACAGTGCAGGGAAATGGACAGCGCTCGGTGACAACCGGCGGAGCAGATGGCTGTGGCCGGAGCAGCGGGTGTGCAGGGGAGGGTTCTCCTCAGACTTCGGCTCGGGCGTTAGCTGCTCTCTAAATCGATGCTGTACTTGGCCGTGTGTGGTGGGAGCTTGTCACAACTCTGGCGCGGCGGCCAGGACAGATTCGTGCTGGCAGGCCGTGATGCAGGCTGGGGGGCTGCGGGATGAGCAGGGGAAGCCTGCCGTCAGCCAGCCCTTCAGGGGCTGCGCGGAGCCGAGGGGACCAGGCAGGCTCTGCAGCACTGCCCACGTTTGATTCTGCTTTGCTGCTCTCTCCCCGTCCCCCGCAGCGCTGACACGAGGCTCTGGGGCTCTGTAGGCATCGCTAACAGGATGAGGGCATTGCTCGAGTGGGTTGCTGCTGTTGTACAGGTACAGCTCACCTGTGCCAGCTCCCCCGGAACCAGATGTTCAAAATTATTTCACGATTGTGCCTGGTGAAACTCACCCAAGGAACGGTGCTGGGGTGGGGGGAGCACTGGAAATACAATTGGTGAGTCTAAAATGCAAAATGGATGGAGGCTTTCTCTGACAGCAGGAAAACTATCCCACAGGACAGTGGATAAATATCACAGTACAGCCTATCCCTAAACTCATTTTAGCTACAGAGACAGGGAGTGTTGTGCTGTGAAAGCTGCGGTGCCAGGCCGTGGGACAGCACAGCACAGTGGCAGAATGCCGGAGCAGAGGAGCCGGGCATGTCAGAAAGATGCTGCTCCAACAGCTAATAGAGGCTACATTTTTCCTGATACAAGTACCCTTCAATGCCCATATTCAGTGCCCCAAAAAGCTGCACATCTATAACCTCTAAGAACATCAGTCAACAGAAGGTTTTCACGGCGTGAATAACCACTCAGACTTTCTGGGGACTTCAAGTGATAAAAAAAATAAATCAAGACCGTTCAGAAGAGTCTTAGACAAGGCAGATGGGCCTGAGGGTATTATCTGAGAAATTGTCTATTACTCCCGTTGCACCAGCCTTACTTAGAGCACGCAGAGCTTTCACCTGCGGAGAGATCCCACCCTGAGCACACGGGGCAGCATCAGCTTTTCCAACGAGTGGAACCAGTGGCAGGTTTACATTTAAAGGTGCCCTTAGGAGACTGGAACAGTTCTGGCCTGGGTGTGTGGTCCCATTCAACCCCATCTAAAGAAAATCTTCCGCATTAGCATCCCCTCCAGATTCAGCTCCAAGTTTGCACAACATCAGTTACAGATTTTACATCTGAAGCTGCTCATGGTAAGAGTCAAAGAGAGCAGTGACACCCAATCCCCTGGGCCCAAGAGCTGGCTTAGGCTCACCAGGCAGTAGCTGAAACCTTGGCAAGGTGAATTTAAAGAGCTCTGATGATCCGCAGTCACGCAGACTGGCAGAATGAAGTTCCTCACTGAGCTGGGAGCTCAGGAGATCTGGCAGCAAAGCCCACTTGCAGCTCCTGCTCACTCCCACCCCTTCAGGAGAGCCCGCTGAAGCCACTTCTAAGGATAAGGGGGAAACCAGCATCTCATTCAGTCCTTGCTTTATGTCTGCCAAGCCTACAAGCCTGATTACAGGCAGTCCCACTGTGGTCATTAGTACCATGTCCCAGCTCCAGAGATCCCACCATCCCAGCCACCCTCATCCTTGGGTGCTGGCTTTGGTCACCAGCACTCGTGAGACCTGGAGCCCCATCAGCAAAGGTTCCAGTTCCCAATACATGTCTGACCAAACAGGTTCTGAAAAACTAACTCTGCCATCTACACCGCACATCCTACACGATTCCAGAAACAGGCATGGCATTGCTGATCCGAGAGGAGAAGTATTGTTTGGATAACATTTATCCAAAAGTTATCTCTTTGACCCACAATTGTTTTCATATTTGTTGTTCTCAGAGGGTGTCACTCTGAGGAAGGTCCAAAAGCAAACAACCAAAGCACAGCTCTGCCAGGCCTTGGTCAATGAGGCTGAAATGGGAAGAACCCCAGGCCGTTGTTCCCACACTCCAGGTTATGTCCCACCTTTGCACAGGAAGAGGATCCAAGTACTCAGGGCCGAGTTAATGAGGAGCAGAGAGGACTGGCTGTAAGGACAGTACATGGCTGTTCTCAGCTCTCCTCGTGGGCCATGGCTCAGAAGGGCTTGCTCTGACCACGGACAGAAGGGGGAATTTGGTCACTGACTAAAGTCTGCAGGAGAGCCCAGAGAGGCAGACACAGTCCTTTCAGTGAGAACTTTCTCAGGACCATTCTCAGCAGTAATCTCCTGCTGACACAACTTGTTCAGTTTTGGTTTTACCATTATTTTAGGCTTGATATGAGCAGTCTGTGAACTTATGCTGTGGACAACCAAATGGCAGGGAAAGCCCAGGGCTGTGGAGGAGCGTTGGTGGAGTGTCCATGCACCCGGCCTGGCCAGCATGGATGCTCTGGCATTGCCATGACAGAGGGATGCATATTCATATCTCTTTCTTTAGTGCAAATTATTAATTATCTTTCCCTGATCTCATATCAGCTGTGTCCACCTCTAAAGAATTGCATTGAGAATGGGCCAGAGCCACCCCTGAGCTTAAGTGTCTGGTTTAATTAGCTGATTGTAGCAAGGGCAGGTACCTGTTGGCCAAAATCATTGTCTTTGTTGGAAAGCTACTGACTTCCACTTTTATGGCTGGTGCCAAAGAATTGCAATTTATTTGAGGAGAAATAATTGCAGACAGTTTGTGCAGTGTGTGGGAGCAGAGAGCAGAGCAGAGGTTTGGGTAACAGTGTCCATGTCTGAGGTCAAGGGAGCAGCCTCTGGAAGTGGAGGGGAGGCTGGTTGTGTCTTCCTGACGTGGTGCAAGGCCCTTCATGGAGTGACAGCCAGGAAGACAATGCTGTGTGAGTGGTTTCTCTGTCCTTGCTCTGCTTTGGCTTGGCAGCCCCAGAGGATGTATTTCCCTTCCAACAGACGGGCAAAGGCAATGCTGGTGGCTCTGATGGATTTGCTCCTCATCAAGTGGGAGGGAGTGCTCTGGAAAAGACAGGGTCACTCAGTCTCTGTGGCTCAAGTCTCGGCTTTCCAGTTGGTAGTGGGTTGCTTTTATGGATGTCTCTGGGCTAAGAATTCAGACTCACCAGGCATCCCCCCAAAGAGAGGAGACTAAAGTTTGGGACTTCTCTCCTGGCTTGCATTTGAAGGAGGGATCTCAAAGCAAATACCGAGTCATCTGCTCATCCACTCTGTGGTGACATCCAAAACCTTCTGGGTGTTGGTGCTGCAGGTACCACCCACACTGGCTCCCAGGTGCTGCAGGGTGTTCCAGTTTGCAGTCTCACAGCACTGGGACAAGCAGCCAGTCCAGGGAAGCTGGTCCCTTGGGCATGCTTTTGGGTTTGCCGTTCCCATCCTCAGTTTGAACGCTGGTCGTGTGGCTCCCAGAGCTGGGAGGAGACCTGCCTGCTCCCGCTCACCTGCGCCGGGCGTTTGGATCCGGCAGAAAGCCCTTGAGCTGGTGACAAAGGTCTGGATGTGGGCTGGAAAGTACAGTCCTGTCTCTTAGCAACTGGTTCCTACCTCTGAGCTCTCGGAGCCGTGTGTGGGACAGAGAGCATCAGTCACGCTCCCGCTGCCGCAGCAGCGACGCGCCGAGGAGGGGATGGGGGGATCAGACCGACTCCAGCCACCGCCGAGGCGCTTAAAGAAGCTCAGGCATTTCTAGCACAAGCAGTCATCTGTGAGCCCAATCAAAGCTCCGGTTTAATTGCTTTCCTCGTGCCCTTCTCTGCCCGGCCAGCGAGCGCCGATTGGCTGCGGCAGCGGTGCCTGCCGGCACCCAGAGCCTGCTCCCCACCGCGCTAGGGTGGGGACGGCGGAGGGAGGAGGAAGAGAGAGGACCGTGTATTTCTAAAGAAATTCGGCGTCCTCGGGTCCTCCCCTGAACTCCTCCGCAGGGCACCTGGGAATCCCCGTCCTCTCAGGGGCATTTGCATGGCTGTTTTCCCTCTCAGGGCTTGTTCTGCTGCTTCACCCTCGTGTTTCCTCTCTCAGCCCAAAGCAGCTCCTCTCTGCTGAGCGTTTCTCAGGGGCTCCCTTGCCAAGCACTGTTTCATAAACATTTTCACGAATCCTCTGCTTTGTCCTCCTAATTAACCATCCAATTGGCCCCCAATGGAGCCTTCACCTCTCCTGTGAAGATCCTGCTCGCACAGATTATAACCTGTCAGCTGCCAATTTATTCCTCACACAGAGGGCAGGTTGTATTAATTGTCTGCCTTCCCTACCCCGCTTGCTTTGCCACCCCCCCTTTCCTCTGCTCCCAAAAGCATCCCTGTTTGGAGACACAGACTCACAAAAGACCAAGGAGAGCCAGATGTGAGGGCAATCCATATGCCCCATGTGTCCAGCCTGCAGTGATGTGGCACTGAAACCACATGTGATGGGATGAAGTGTCACACCTTGGAGAGGGATCTCTGTGGATAGATTACCACGACAGAGTGTTTAAGACCATGCTTGACTTCTGCTCCCCCCACGTGTAGTCTCAGTTAAGAGCTCAAAAAAATTCCACTTGGTCATCCCAGGTTAACGGGAAATCATTCCTGGGCTTATCTACAAGTCCAAGTTTGGCTTTTGGAAGGGTTGGGGTCCACCTAGAGTGGTTATGATGGAAATGAATCAGAATACAGAGGGGGTTTACCTGAATGCAAGGGGAGAACAAACAGATTTCCATCTGTGTCTGTCCCCTGTGGCCCCTGCCCTGACTCCCTGTATAGGACCCTCCAGCCTTGCAGAGCCAGAGCCCAGGATAAATACAAGTGTCTGCTCTCACTGAGGGCAGTGGACATATGTTTTCCTGGGTTCCCATGTCGGGAAAGGGTGTGATGGAGTCCAGCATGACCCGTATGGTTCCATAACGTCCCCATTTCTTGAACCCAGCGTGGGCTCGCAGGGAGCAGATGCAGTGGTCCTTGGCTGTGGCAATTGGTGTTTCCAGGCTCTGGCATCAGGGCCTGGCTGTGCTGAAGCCACTGTGGTGTGGTGCAGCTCAACCCCTGCTGTGCCCTGACCTGAAGAGGAGCCTGGTTTGAAAGGGAAGGGCAGGGCGTGCAGGCCTTTTTACCCCCCTCCAACATCCGCTGAGCTGTTAGCATTTCCCTAGAGGCCCATCTCGCTGTTCCTGTGGGAGTCTCCGACAGTGGCCCACATACTGGTAACTGCCAGGGCACAGGGAGCTGGCACCGGGATGCCACACATCCAGGGCTCAGCCTCTCAGCCCTGCCTGACTTTGATTCACTGTAGCATCATTTGTAACTGATTTTACATAATTTTTCTTACCACTGACAAGCTGAACTTCTGCCGCTGCTCCGTATCTCCTCCTCCTCAGTTTCATTTTGACATCACTGTGTTCTCACTGTAGGTGTGATGATGTCACCTGGCTGCCCTGATGGGTCTATTCCTAGGCATAGAGGGGTCACCTTGCTGTGACAGGTCGTTTCATCACTTGTTACAGTGCCTTGGCCCCCTCTGACTCAAAGGATTTTGCTTTGTGGGTGATATTTATTAGATTAGTGCTCAGTGCTGGGCAGATTGCTCATGGTGATAAGTTTCTTCAAGGAAGAGCCACCTCTAGACATGTTCTGAGTTTGTGTTACAGCTGCATGTTTTCAATATTCTTTAGATTCCTAGTTTTATATTTTTTTCAGGATGCTATGGAATATAAAACATTTCTGCTTGCAAAGGCAGTTTACCATTTCCCCCCCTTTTTTCCATTCTGGTAGCATTCTCCCCCAAATCACCTAAACCAAGATTCAAATGACATTAAGAAATTGCTGCCCACCTTTGCAGATATATTTTAAAAAATACCCAAACTCCTATTTTAGAATCATAGAATCCTAGAAGGGTTTGGGTGGAAATGGACCTTAAAGATCATCTTGTTCCAACCTTTCATTAGACACCTTTCTCTAGACCAGGTTGCTCCAAGCCCAGTCCAACCTGACCTTGAGCACTTTCAGGTACAGAGCATCCACAGTTTCTCTGTGCAAACCCTGCCTGTTTCAAAATAGTAAGAAATACTGCAACATGATAATAATCCCCAGATAATAATGCTCGTGATCTCTTCCCTGTTGGCACCCACAGCGTGGCGCTTCTCCCGCACAGGTCCTGCACACCTCAGAGAGGAGTGTGATGCTCACCAGCTGACTGGGAGTGGGAAGTCCACAGCCCCAGGGAGCAATTTCCCTAGAAGGTCAGTCGGGTGCTCCACTCACGAGGCTGCAGGAACCATTCTCACCAAACCCAAGTGAAACAGTGCTCCAACAGCAGCTCAGGCTGCACCATGGCACCCAGTATTTTGTCATCCCTGAAAGAGCCGGCTCCCCCTCGCTCCTGGCCAGCAGGTGCAGGGTCACATTTATTGGGGATCACTGCGCTTGCCTCTGCCTGCCAGATCCAGCTGCTCCTGTGGCTTCCCCGCCAGCGCACAGCCCGGTGCTGGCAGGGAGGCAGCTCTGCTCTCTTGTGCCGTGCAAAATGTCCTCTGCCTCCCAGGCAGAGCCGGCATCCAAGGAGCCTCTAAGCAGGCATCCGAGCAAGAATCTCTTCCTGCTGGGCTTCCCCTCTGTCCTTCAGGCAGCCCTGGGATGGGTGGCAGCCCTGGGATGGATGACAGCCCCATCCCCAGCTGCCCACCAGACCCCGAGCACACCAACCTCCCCTCGGCACCCTGCACCTGGGCCGTCTCCACAGCTGGAGGCAGGGCTGCCATTTCCAGGCCCGCCCAGGCCGCTGTGTTTTCATTCCCAGGCCTGGGAGCCAGGAGAGGAATAAGCCGAGGTCAGAGCAAAGGCCTGGACCCATCCCCATGGCTCAGCTGCGGCGGCTGAAAGAGCAGCTCGGTCTGAAGAGGTGCCTGTGCCCTGTGAAAGACACACACCTCAGCTGTGTTTGCCAGCTAAAAATAAAGCACCCGGCTCCCCTCATGAGGAAGTATTTACTTTGGGAAAAAAAAAAAAAGTATTGTGTACAGTTCTGGGTAGAGAAACAATGTGAATGCCCCCAGTCCTGGCCTGAGTCAGCACAGAGTGTCGGGAAAATGATTTCTTCTTGTGCCTCAGTTTCCCCAGGAGAAATGAACCCTCCTGGGCTAGAGGGATGCTCAGCTGCTCAGCAGGGCTGGGGCTGTTTTCACTGCAGTGAGTAGAGCTGGAGCTCTAAGTGCAGGATGGGGCTTTGTGTTTGCTTGGTGCAACAAGGCACAACACAAAATGCTCAGCACAGGGAAACACCATCAGCATTTTAGCAACTGCTTTTCTCCCCTTTTTCAACCAGAAATGATCAGAAAAATTTCCGAGCAAAATATTTCCAGGAGAAAAAAGAGCAAAATCTGTCAGTCAGAGCATTTCCCGTCGTCTTCTTGTGGGTTCTTTTATTATGAGCAATACAGCTGATACTGTTTTCAGCCCAGTGTCTCCCCGGTGTCTATTTCTAAGGCACACACTGTGCCCATGACATGAGGGGCAAGAGGAAGAGGGAAGTTCGAGGAATCTAGCTTCTCTTTCTCCTCGCAGCATTAGCAGAGGGAGCCTGCTGTGGTTTAACATATCCCCCGCAAAAGCTGCTTTCATCCTACACCTAAATACCATGAGGAGTGAACTTCCTAAAGCCCCGGAGAAGTCTAAATATAGAAGCCAATCAAGGGCTGACTTCCCAGAGATGAGAAGTACCAAGAACAGTTTCTTGATCAAAAGTTGTAAGAGTCCATATTGAAATAAAACGTCTGTTTTGGTGCTGAAGCCTGTGCAGGAGAAGTAGTTGCAGAGGTGGGCTGTGTGCTGGTGGTGGCCACAGCACTGGCACGGGTGGACACTGGGAGGCCACAGGCTGCTCAGGGGGATGGACTTGAGGAATCACAGTGTTCAGAGGAAATTGTTGCCTGTGAGGGTGGCAAGGCACTGGCACAGGCTGCCCAGAGAAGCTGTGGCTGTCCCATCACTGGAAGCGTTCCAGGCCAGATTGGATGGGGCTTGGAGAAATCTGGTCTAGTGGAAGGTGTCCCTGCCCATGGCAGAGAGATTGGAACGAGATGGTTTTTAAGATCACTTCCAATCCAAACCATTCCATGTTTCTGTGATCTCTGGAGCACTTGATGGGATGTCTCTAGCATTGTGGCAGGATTACATCCCATCCTGTATGTCACAGTTTCTGATCCCACTAGGTCCCAATTGCTTTGTCCTGTGCACATGCACTCCCTGGTCCAGCTGAGCATTTTTGTCAGAAGACCAAAATTTCCCTTAGAACAAATACAACTTGTAGAAAATTAGAAAGGCACTTCAGAGAGGAAAGAGCAGCAGAGTGCTCAGACAAAACCCAAACCCCCCTTTTGCTCATCTCAAAAAAGGGATCTTCCTTTGTGCAGCCATAGGAACCACCCAGGGCTGGCAGAAAGGGCGAGGGATGGATGAGTGCCACAGGAATGGCACTGCTGCTGGTGTGGGCTGGGGAACCCATGGTCACACCATGGGGTCATTCCAGTGTGGGACAGGAAAACTCTGCTCCTGACCTGGCTGGGGACAGTGGCTGTGTCCCACAGCCAGCAGCAGCTGGAGCACAGGCAGAGAGAACGACATGGCCTGTCTGTGTGTACAAGGGAGGTGACCTTGAGGGACAGCTCGATACGGCTGGCCCCAAACCTCCAGCTCGGCTGTCCCAGGGATGAGGGTGACAGTGGCCCTTCCAGACAGCAGCAGGAAATTAGAGTTTAACGTGTGACTCTGTACTGGGGCGGGGAGATGCTGTGGTTGGGAGATACAGAAGGGAACGCTTTCATGTGGGAAGTGCAAGGAGAGGCGAGGGCAGAGGGTCTGCTCCCGGGCAGAGAGCAGAACGCAGCCATTATCAGGCAAGGCTCTGCTGGCAGGAAGCGGCTTTTGACTCACAGGAAGCTGAATTCGGCTGGTATCAGCCCCTCGCGCAAGGGCCAGGGCAGTGTTTTATCTGCTGGTGAGCACAGCAGATGGGGGAGCAGTCGGCACTCCCTCCCATCCCACTCCTGCTCCAGCAGTCCCAGTCTGATGGCCCTCCAGCTTAACCCCCTTGGAAAAGGGATGCTTCCCTGCGGAGCCGTGAAGCGGGGTAGCTTCCTGGGCTCCAGAAGAGCTGCCAGTCCCACTGGAGAAGGCAGATATCGCCCTGCCAGCCAGTGCAAGGGCAGAGCCAAGACCCTCCACGCTGCTGAGCCCAGAACAGGCAGTTCCTCTGGCAACATCTACCCCAGTCAGTCTGAAGAGGAGCTGGGAGCATGCAGGCTTTGGAGAGCTCAGGTTAAATGCTCCCAGATTCTCGCAAACCCAAGTCCAAGTTGGGGAAGGGCTTGCAGGGTTAAGAAGTCCTGTGCATGAAGCCTGTTGTCATCCCTTGGCCTCCCTGGAGCTGCCTGGGTTGGGAGTCTGGTTTCGCTGGGGTGGTGGCAGCTTGCCGGGGCTTGGGGTGGAGGTCACCGCGGGCAGCATGGACTGGATCAGGTGGCAGCTGCTGGCCATAGATCTGCCCCACAGAAAACAGGGTTAGCTCATCAGTGCTGCACTTCGGCTGTGAAAACCTCCCATTATGGTAGTTTTCACACCCAGGCCAGGCTGCTGAGGAATGGCCACAGGGGCTGGTGGAGACACAGCAGGTTGCTGGGAGCAGAGGGAGCTGGGCGGGTGGAGAAGGCTGGTCATGGAGATGTGTGGGTGCTGCTGCCAGGCTCCAAGGCAGGACAGGGCTGTGTAGGAGCGATGGCAGGGCTGTGTGGGAGCATGGCAGGACTGTGTGGGAGCATGGCAGGACTTTGTGGGAGCATGGCAGGACTTTGTGGGAGCATGGCAGGGCTGTGGGAGCCATGGCAGAGCTATGGGGGCATGGCAGAGCTATGGGAGCCATGGCTGGGCTATGGCAGCATGGCAGAGCTGTGGGAGCCACGGCAGAACTATGGGAGCATGGCAGAGCTGTGGGAGCCATGGCAGGGCTGTGGGAGCCATGGCAGGGCTGTGGGAGCCATGGCAGGGCTGTGGGAGCTTGGCAGGTCCGTGAGGGAGCCATGGCAGATCCCTGGGGAAACCGTGGCAGGTCCGTGTGGGAGCCAGGGCAGGTCCCTGTGGGGCTGCGGCGGGGCTGTGGGAGCACGGTAGGGCTGCAGTGGGGCTCGGGAGGTGGGCAGAGCTCCGGCGGGATGGCGGTGCCTGGGGGTGGTAGGAGCCCGCCCCGGACTCTGCCCCTGCCCGCCCGTCCCAGGCTCAGCGAGGTGCGGGACCGGCCACAGCTGGGC